>NW_027139718.1:74740-107087 GCF_035084215.1 Heptranchias perlo | reverse complement strand
TGGACTCCTCCCCTCCCTCAGTCTCCCCTCAAACTGCGGGACTCCTCCCCTCCCTCAGTCTCCCCTCAAACTGGGGGACTCCTGCCCTCCCTCAGTCGCCCCTCAAACTGGGGGACTCCTGCCCTCCCTCAGTCTCCCCTCAAACTGGGGGACTCCTCCCCGCCCTCAGTCTCCCCTCAAACTGGGGGACTCCTCCCCTCCCTCAGTCTCCCCTCAAAGTGGGGGACTCCTCCCCTCCCTCAGTCTCCCCTCAAACTGGGGGACTCCTCCCCTCCCTCAGTCTCCCCTCAAACTGGGGGACTCCTCCCCTCCCTCAGTCTCCCCACAAACTGGGGGACTCCTCCCCTCCCTCAGTCTCCCCTCAAACTGGGGGACTCCTCCCCTCCCTCAGTCTCCCCTCAAACTGGGGGACTCCTCCCCTCCCTCAGTCTCCACTCAAACTGCGGGACTCCTCCCCTCCCTCAGTCTCCACTCAAACTGCGGGACTCCTCCCCTCCCTCAGTCTCCCCTCAAACTGGGGGACTCCTCCCCTCCCTCAGTCTCCCCTCAAACTGGGGACTCCTCCCCTCCCTCAGTCTCCCCTCAAACTGGGGACTCCTCCCCTCCCTCAGTCTCCCCTCAAACTGGGGGACTCCTCCCCTCCCTCAGTCTCCCCACAAACTGGGGGACTCCTCCCCTCCCTCAGTCTCCCCACAAACTGGGGGACTCCTCCCCTCCCTCAGTCTCCCCTCAAACTGGGGGACTCCTCCCCTCCCTCAGTCTCCCCTCAAACTGGGGGACTCCTCCCCTCCTCAGTCTCCCCTCAAACTGGGGGACTCCTCCCCTCCCTCAGTCTCCCCTCAAACTGCGGGACTCCTCCCCTCCCTCAGTCTCCCCTCAAACTGTGGGCCTCCTCCCCTCCCCTCCCTCAGTCTCCCCTCAAACTGGGGGACTCCTCCCCTCCCTCAGTCTCCCCTCAAACTGGGGACTCCTCCCCTCCCTCAGTCTCCCCTCAAACTGGGGTCTCCTCCCCTCCCTCAGTCTCCCCTCAAACTGGGGGACTCCTCCCTTCCCTCAGTCTTCCCTCAAACTGGGGGACTCCTCCCCTCCCTCAGTCTCCCCTCAAACTGGGGGACTCCTCCCCTCCCTCAGTCTCCCCTCAAACTGGGGTACTCCTCCCCTCCCTCAGTCTCCCCTCAAACTGGGGACTCCTCCCCTCCCTCAGTCTCCCCTCAAACTGGGGGACTCCTCCCCTCCCTCAGTCTCCCCTCAAACTGGGGGACTCCTCCCCTCCCTCAGTCTCCCCTCAAACTGGGGGACTCCTCCCCTCCCTCAGTCTCCCCTCAAACTGGGGGACTCCTCCCCTCCCTCAGTCTCCCCTCAAACTGGGGGACTCCTCCCCTCCCTCAGTCTCCCCTCAAACTGGGGGACTCCTCCCCTCCCTCAGTCTCCCCTCAAACTGGGGGACTCCTCCCCTCCCTCAGTCTCCCCTCAAACTGCGGGCTCCTCCCCTCCCTCAGTCTCCCCTCAAACTGCGGGACTCCTCCCCTCCCTCAGTCTCCCCTCAAACTGGGGGACTCCTCCCCTCCCTCAGTCGCCCCTCAAACTGCGGGACTCCTGCCCTCCCTCAGTCTCCCCTCAAACTGGGGGACTCCTCCCCTCCCTCATTCTCCCCTCAAACTGCGGGACTCCTCCCCTCCCTCAGTCTCCCCTCAAACTGGGGGACTCCTCCCCTCCCTCAGTCGCCCCTCAAACTGGGGGACTCCTGCCCTCCCTCAGTCTCCCCTCAAACTGGGGGACTCCTCCCCGCCCTCAGTCTCCCCTCAAACTGGGGGACTCCTCCCCTCCCTCAGTCTCCCCTCAAAGTGGGGGACTCCTCCCCTCCCTCAGTCTCCCCTCAAACTGGGGGACTCCTGCCCTCCCTCAGTCTCCCCTCAAACTGGGGGACTCCTCCCCTCCCTCAGTCTCCCCTCAAACTGGGGGACTCCTCCCCTCCCTCAGTCTCCCCTCAAACTGGGGGACTCCTCCCCTCCCTCAGTCTCCCCTCAAACTGGGGGACTCCTCCCCTCCCTCAGTCTCCCCTCAAACTGGGGGACTCCTCCCCTCCCTCAGTCTCCCCTCAAACTGGGGGACTCCTCCCCTCCCTCAGTCTCCCCTCAAACTGGGGGACTCCTCCCCTCCCTCAGTCTCCCCTCAAACTGGGGGACTCCTCCCCTCCCTCAGTCTCCCCTCAAACTGGAGGACTCCTCCCCTCCCTCAGTCTCCCCTCAAACTGGGGGACTCCTCGCCTCCCTCAGTCTCCCCTCAAACTGCGGGACTCCTCCCCTCCCTCAGTCTCTCCTCAAACTGCGGGACTCCTTCCCTCCCTCAGTCTCCCCTCAAACTGGGGGACTCCTCCCCTCCCTCAGTCTCCCCTCAAACTGGGGGACTCCTCCCCTCCCTCAGTCTCCCCTCAAACTGGGGGACTCCTCCCCTCCCTCAGTCTCCCCTCAAACTGGGGGACTCCTCCCCTCCCTCAGTCTCCCCTCAAACTGGGGGACTCCTCCCCTCCCTCAGTCTCCCCTCAAACTGGGGGACTCCTCCCCTCCCTCAGTCTCCCCTCAAACTGGGGGACTCCTCCCCTCCCTCAGTCTCCCCTCAAACTGGGGGACTCCTCCCCTCCCTCAGTCTCCCCTCAAACTGGGGGACTCCTCCCCTCCCTCAATCTCCCCTCAAACTGCGGGACTCCTCCCCTCCTTCAGTCTCCCTCAAACTGGGGGACTCCTCCCCTCCCTCAGTCTCCCCTCAAACTGTGGTTCTCCTCCCCTCCCCTCCCTCAATCTCCCCTCAAACTGGGGACTCCTCCCCTCCCTCAGTCTCCCCTCTACTGGGGACTCCTCCCCTCCCTCAGTCTCTCCTCAAACTGGGGGACTCCTCCCCTCCCTCAGTCTCCCCTCAAACTGGGGGACTCCTCCCCTTCCTCAGTCTCCCCTCAAACTGGGGTCTCCTCCCCTCCCTCAGTCTCCCCTCAAACTGGGGGACTCCTCCCCTCCCTCAGTCTCCCCTCCCTCAGTCTCCCCTCCCTCAGTCTCCCCTCCCTCAGTCTCCCCTCCCTCAGTCTCCCCTCCCTCAGTCTCCCCTCCCTCAGTCTCCCCTCCCTCAGTCTCCCCTCCCTCAGTCTCCCCTCCCTCAGTCTCCCCTCCCTCAGTCTCCCCTCCCTCAGTCTCCCCTCCCTCAGTCTCCCCTCCCTCAGTCTCCCCTCCCTCAGTCTCCCCTCAAACTGTGGGGTATTGTTTGGGGGTTGTGGGGGGGAGTGGAGATGGTAGGAAAGTGACTGAGGTCCCTCGCCCTGGGGAGAGGTGGATGTCCACACTCTGGCCCTGGGTGTGTTTCGCGGGGTGGGTGGGGGTTTTACAGCCTGTGGTCTCTTCCTCCCCTGGCCCCCCAGGAATATCTTGGACTATCCTGGCTCGAGGCCCGATGTTTGGCTGTGGATTGGAATTGTTCAGTTCAATCAGTGAACCTTATGAATTAGTGTTCTCCTGAACTCTCTCACATCCTCTCCATTATCTTTCCAGGTACATGTTTGAAGGCGGGACTAACTTTGGATACTGGAATGGTGAGTTCCGGGACTTGAGGCACCCCATCTGGCTGCTGCAAAGGGTTCCTGAAATTCCTGCAACTGATTCAGTGGAAACAAAGCGAGTGGGGAATGTGGACAGTGAGAGGGAGGTTTGAGGTGGACCCAAAGACTGTTCTCAGTTGGGCCTTTTAACCAGTGAGGTCGGGAACTGATGTACATTTTTAGAGGGGAAGAATTGATGCTCCGACCCCACCTTCTCCCCATGTCCCTCAATCCCACCGACCCCACCTTCTCCCCATGTCCCTCAATCCCACCTACTCCACCTTCTCCCCATGTCCCTCAATCCCACCTACTCCACCTTCTCCCCATGTCCCTCAATCCCACCGACCCCACCTTCACCCCATGTCCCTCAATCCCACCTACCCCACCTTCTCCCCATGTCCCTCAATCCCACCGACTCCACCTTCTCCCCATGTCCCTCAATCCCACCTACTCCACCTTCTCCCCATGTCCCTCAATCCCACCGACTCCACCTTTTCCCCATGTCCCTCAATCCCACCGACCCCACCTTCTCCCCATGTCCCTCAATCCCACCGACCCCACCTTCTCCCCATGTCCCTCAATCCCACCGACTCCACCTTCTCCCCATGTCCCTCAATCCCACCTACTCCACCTTCTCCCCATGTCCCTCAATCCCACCTTCTCACCATATCCCTCAATCCCACCGACCCCACCTTCTCCCCATGTCCCTCAATCCCACCTACTCCACCTTCTCCCCATGTCCCTCAATCCCACCTTCTCACCATATCCCTCAATCCCACCGACCCCACCTTCTCCCCATGTCCCTCAATCCCACCGACCCCACCTTCTCCCCATGTCCCTCAATCCCACCGACCCCACCTTCTCCCCATGTCCCTCAATCCCACCGACCCCACCTTCTCACCATGTCCCTCAATCCCACCTACCTCACCTTCTCCCCATGTCCCTCAATCCCACCTACCCCCCCTTCTCCCTATGTCCCTCAATCCCACCGACCCCACCTTTTCCCCATGTCCCTCAATCCCACCGACCCCACCTTTTCCCCATGTCCCTCAATCCCACCTACTCCACCTTCTCCCCATGTCCCTCAATCCCACCTACTCCACCTTCTCCCCATGTCCCTCAATCCCACCTACTCCACCTTCTCCCCATGTCCCTCAATCCCACCTACTCCACCTTCTCCCCATGTCCCTCAATCCCACCTACTCCACCTTCGCCCCATGTCCCTCAATCCCACCTACTCCACCTTCTCCCCATGTCCCTCAATCCCACCTACTCCACCTTCTCCCCATGTCCCTCAATCCCACCTACTCCACCTTCTCCCCATGTCCCTCAATCCCACCTTCTCACCATATCCCTCAATCCCACCGACCCCACCTTCTCCCCATGTCCCTCAATCCCACCTACTCCACCTTCTCCCCATGTCCCTCAATCCCACCTTCTCACCATATCCCTCAATCCCACCGACCCCACCTTCTCCCCATGTCCCTCAATCCCACCGACCCCACCTTCTCCCCATGTCCCTCAATCCCACCGACCCCACCTTCTCCCCATGTCCCTCAATCCCACCGACCCCACCTTCTCACCATGTCCTTCAATCCCACCTACCTCACCTACTCCCCATGTCCCTCAATCCCACCTACCCCCCCTTCTCCCTATGTCCCTCAATCCCACCGACCCCACCTTTTCCCCATGTCCCTCAATCCCACCGACCCCACCTTCTCCCCATGTCCCTCAATCCCACCGACCCCACCTTCTCCCCATGTCCCTCAATCCCACCTACTCCACCTTCTCCCCATGTCCCTCAATCCCACCGACCCCACCTCCCCATGTCCCTCAATCCCACCTACTCCACCTTCTCCCCATGTCCCTCAATCCCACCTACTCCACCTTCTCCCCATGTCCCTCAATCCCACCTACTCCACCTTCTCCCCATGTCCCTCAATCCCACCGACCCCACCTTCTCCCCATGTCCCTCAATCCCACCGACTCCACCTTCTCCCCATGTCCCTCAATCCCACCTACTCCACCTTCTCCCCATGTCCCTCAATCCCACCTACTCCACCTTCTCCCCATGTCCCTCAATCCCACCTTCTCACCATATCCCTCAATCCCACCTACCCCACCTTCTCCCCATGTCCCTCAATCCCACCGACCCCACCTTTTCCCCATGTCCCTCAATCCCACCTACTCCACCTTCTCCCCATGTCCCTCAATCCCACCTTCTCACCATATCCCTCAATCCCACCGACCCCACCTTCTCCCCATGTCCCTCAATCCCACCTTCTCACCATATCCCTCAATCCCACCGACCCCACCTTTTCCCCATGTCCCTCAATCCCACCTACTCCACCTTCTCCCCATGTCCCTCAATCCCACCTTCTCACCATATCCCTCAATCCCACCTACCCCACCTTCTCCCCATGTCCCTCAATCCCACCGACCCCACCTTTTCCCCATGTCCCTCAATCCCACCTACTCCACCTTCTCCCCATGTCCCTCAATCCCACCGACTCCACCTTTTCCCCATGTCCCTCAATCCCACCTACTCCACCTTCTCCCCATGTCCCTCAATCCCACCTTCTCACCATATCCCTCAATCCCACCGACCCCACCTTCTCCCCATGTCCCTCAATCCCACCTACTCCACCTTCTCCCCATGTCCCTCAATCCCACCTACTCCACCTTCTCCCCATGTCCCTCAATCCCACCTACTCCACCTTCTCCCCATGTCCCTCAATCCCACCTTCTCACCATGTCCCTCAATCCCACCTACCTCACCTTCTCCCCATGTCCCTCAATCCCACCTACCCCCCCTTCTCCCTATGTCCCTCAATCCCACCGACCCCACCTTTTCCCCATGTCCCTCAATCCCACCGACCCCACCTTTTCCCCATGTCCCTCAATCCCACCTACTCCACCTTCTCCCCATGTCCCTCAATCCCACCTACTCCACCTTCTCCCCATGTCCCTCAATCCCACCTACTCCACCTTCTCCCCATGTCCCTCAATCCCACCTTCTCACCATATCCCTCAATCCCACCTACCCCACCTTCTCCCCATGTCCCTCAATCCCACCGACCCCACCTTTTCCCCATGTCCCTCAATCCCACCTACTCCACCTTCTCCCCATGTCCCTCAATCCCACCTACTCCACCTTCTCCCCATGTCCCTCAATCCCACCTTCTCACCATATCCCTCAATCCCACCGACCCCACCTTCTCCCCATGTCCCTCAATCCCACCTACTCCACCTTCTCCCCATGTCCCTCAATCCCACCTTCTCACCATATCCCTCAATCCCACCGACCCCACCTTCTCCCCATGTCCCTCAATCCCACCGACCCCACCTTCTCCCCATGTCCCTCAATCCCACCGACCCCACCTTCTCCCCATGTCCCTCAATCCCACCGACCCCACCTTCTCACCATGTCCCTCAATCCCACCTACCTCACCTTCTCCCCATGTCCCTCAATCCCACCTACCCCCCCTTCTCCCTATGTCCCTCAATCCCACCGACCCCACCTTTTCCCCATGTCCCTCAATCCCACCGACCCCACCTTTTCCCCATGTCCCTCAATCCCACCTACTCCACCTTCTCCCCATGTCCCTCAATCCCACCTACTCCACCTTCTCCCCATGTCCCTCAATCCCACCTACTCCACCTTCTCCCCATGTCCCTCAATCCCACCTACTCCACCTTTTCCCCATGTCCCTCAATCCCACCTACTCCACCTTCTCCCCATGTCCCTCAATCCCACCTACTCCACCTTCTCCCCATGTCCCTCAATCCCACCTTCTCCCCATGTCCCTCAATCCCACTGACCCCACCTTCTCCCCATGTCCCTCAATCCCACCTACTCCACCTTCTCCCCATGTCCCTCAATCCCACCTACTCCACCTTCTCCCCATGTCCCTCAATCCCACCTTCTCCCCATGTCCCTCAATCCCACTGACCCCACCTTCTCCCCATGTCCCTCAATCCCACCTACTCCACCTTCTCCCCATGTCCCTCAAACCCACCTACTCCACCTTCTCCCCATGTCCCTCAATCCCACCGACCCCACCTTCTCCCCATGTCCCTCAATCCCACCTACTCCACCTTCTCCCCATGTCCCTCAATCCCACCTACTCCACCTTCTCCCCATGTCCCTCAATCCCACCGACCCCACCTTCTCCCCATGTCCCTCAATCCCACCTACTCCACCTTCTCCACATGTCCCTCAATCCCACCGACCCCACCTTCTCCCCATGTCCCTCAATCCCACCTACTCCACCTTCTCCCCATGTCCCTCAATCCCACCTTCTCCCCATGTCCCTCAATCCCACTGACCCCACCTTCTCCCCATGTCCCTCAAACCCACCGACCCCACCTTCTCCCCATGTCCCTCAATCCCACCTACCCCACCTTCTCCCCATGTCCCTCAATCCCACCGACCCCACCTTCTCCCCATGTCCCTCAATCCCACCTACTCCACCTTCTCCCCATGTCCCTCAATCCCACCTACTCCACCTTCTCCCCATGTCCCTCAATCCCACCGACCCCACCTTCACCCCATGTCCCTCAATCCCACCTACTCCACCTTCTCCCCATGTCCCTCAATCCCACCTACTCCACCTTCTCCCCATGGCCCTCAATCCCACCTTCTCCCCATGTCCCTCAATCCCACCGACTCCACCTTCTCCCCATGTCCCTCAATCCCACCTACTCCACCTTCTCCCCATGTCCCTCAATCCCACCTACTCCACCTTCTCCCCATGTCCCTCAATCCCACCTACTCCACCTTCTCCCCATGTCCCTCAATCCCACCGACCCCACCTTCTCCCCATGTCCCTCAATCCCACCTACTCCACCTTCTCCCCATGTCCCTCAATCCCACCTTCTCACCATATCCCTCAATCCCACCGACTCCACCTTCTCCCCATGTCCCTCAATCCCACCGACCCCACCTTCTCCCCATGTCCCTCAATCCCACCTACTCCACCTTCTCACCATATCCCTCAATCCCACCGACTCCACCTTCTCCCCATGTCCTTCATTTCCCACCTACTCCACCTTCTCCCCATGTCCCTCAATCCCACCGACTCCACCTTCTCCCCATGTCCCTCAATCCCACCTACTGCACCTTCTCCACATGTCCCTCAATCCCACCGACCCCACCTTCTCCCCATGTCCCTCAATCCCACCGACCCCACCTTCTCCCCATGTCCCTCAATCCCACCTTCTCCCCATGTCCCTCAATCCCACTGACCCCACCTTCTCCCCATGTCCCTCAAACCCACCTACTCCACCTTCTCCCCATGTCCCTCAATCCCACCGACCCCACCTTCTCCCCATGTCCCTCAATCCCACCTACTCCACCTTCTCCCCATGTCCCTCAATCCCACCGACCCCACCTTCGCCCCATGTCCCTCAATCCCACCGACCCCACCTTCACCCCATGTCCCTCAATCCCACCTACTCCACCTTCTCCCCATGTCCCTCAATCCCACTGACCCCACCTTTTCCCCATGGCCCTCAATCCCACCTTCTCCCCATGTCCCTCAATCCCACCGACTCCACCTTCTCCCCATGTCCTTCATTTCCCACCTACTCCACCTTCTCCCCATGTCCCTCAATCCCACCTACCCCACCTTCTCCCCATGTCCCTCAATCCCACCTTCTCCCCATGTCCCTCAATCCCACTGACCCCACCTTCTCCCCATGTCCCTCAATCCCACCGACTCCACCTTCTCCCCATGTCCTTCATTTCCCACCGACCCCACCTTTTCCCCATGTCCCTCAATCTCACCGACCCCACCTTCTCCCCACGTCCCTCAAACCCACCTACTCCACCTTCTCCCCATGTCCCTCAATCCCACCGACCCCACCTTCTCCCCATGTCCCTCAATCCCACCTACTCCACCTTCTCCCCATGTCCCTCAATCCCACCGACCCCACCTTCGCCCCATGTCCCTCAATCCCACCGACCCCACCTTCGCCCCATGTCCCTCAATCCCACCTACTCCACCTTCTCCCCATGTCCCTCAATCCCACTGACCCCACCTTTTCCCCATGGCCCTCAATTCCACCTTCTCCCCATGTCCCTCAATCCCACCGACTCCACCTTCTCCCCATGTCCTTCATTTCCCACCTACTCCACCTTCTCCCCATGTCCCTCAATCCCACCTACCCCACCTTCTCCCCATGTCCCTCAATCCCACCTTCTCCCCATGTCCCTCAATCCCACTGACCCCACCTTCTCCCCATGTCCCTCAATCCCACTGACCCCACCTTCTCCCCATGTCCCTCAATCCCACCTACCCCCCCTTCTCCCCATGTCCTTCATTTCCCACCGACCCCACCTTTTCCCCATGTCCCTCAATCTCACCGACCCCACCTTCTCCCCACGTCCCTCAATCCCACCTACTCCACCTTCTCCCCATGTCCCTCAATCTCACCGACCCCACCTTCTCCCCACGTCCCTCAATCCCACCTACTCCACCTTCTCCCCATGTCCCTCAATCCCACCTACCCCACCTTCTCCCCATGTCCCTCAATCCCACCTTCTCCCCATGTCCCTCAATCCCACTGACCCCACCTTCTCCCCATGTCCCTCAATCCCACTGACCCCACCTTCTCCCCATGTCCCTCAATCCCACCTACTCCACCTTCTCCCCATGTCCCTCAATCCCACCGACCCCACCTTTTCCCCATGTCCCTCAATCCCTCCTACTCCACCTTCTTCCGATGTCCCTCAATCCCACCTACTCCACCTTTTCCCCATGTCCCTCAATCCCACCTACTCCACCTTCTCCCCATGTCCCTCAATCCCACCTACCTCACCTTCTCCCCATGTCCCTCAATCCCACCTACCCCCCCTTCTCCCCATGTCCCTCAATCCCACCTACTCCACCTTCTCCCCATGTCCCTCAATCCCACCGACCCCACCTTCTCCCCATGTCCCTCAATCCCACCTGATGAGATGGAATTGGAGGAGGGCCAATTTCAACGGGTTAAGAATGGATCTGGCCCGGATAAATTGGAATCAAAGATCGGCAGGCAAAACTGTAATTGAACAGTGGGCGGCCTTTAAGGAGGAGATGGTTCGGGTTCAGTCTAGACACATTCCCACGAGGGAGAAAGGAGGGCAACTAAAGCCAGAGCTCCCTGGATGATTAAAGAGATAGAGAGTAA
Organism: Heptranchias perlo; assembly: GCF_035084215.1. Taxonomy (NCBI): domain Eukaryota; kingdom Metazoa; phylum Chordata; class Chondrichthyes; order Hexanchiformes; family Hexanchidae; genus Heptranchias; species Heptranchias perlo. The sequence continues at coordinate 96,331 of NW_027139718.1, read as the reverse complement.
GATGGAACGGAAAAAAGGGGCGTATGACAGATGTCAGGTTGATAACACAAGTGAGAACCAGGCAGAATATAGAAAGTTCAGAGGGGAAGTGAAAAAGGAAATAAGAGGGGCAAAGAGAGAGTATGAGAATAGACTGGGGGCCAACATAAAAGGGAATCCAAAAGTCTTCTACAGGCATGTAAACAGTAAACAGGTAGTAAGAGGAGGGATGGGGTCGATTAGGGACCATAAAGGAGATCTACTCATGGAGGTAGAGGGGATGGCCGAGGTACTAAATGAGTGAATAAATGGGTGAAAATAAGTAAAGGGGTGATTTTAATCCACATATAGATTGGAAGAATCTGATTGGCAAAGTTAGCCTGGAAGATGAGTTCATAGAGTGCTTTCAGGACAGTTTCTTAGAGCAGCACGTTCTAGAGCCAAGCAGATCTGGTAATGTGTAATGAGACAGGATTAATTAATGCCCTCATTGTAAAGGAGCCTCTCGGTAGCAGTGATCACAATATGATTGAATTTCACATTCAGTTTGAGGGAGAGAAGAGTGTCTAAGACTAGTGTTTTAAACTTAAATAAGGGTAATTATGAGGGCATGAAGACAGAGCTGGCTAAAGTGAACTGGGAAATTAGGTTAAGGGATAGGTCAGTAGAGATGCAGTGGCAGACATTGAATGAGATATTTCATAACACTCAGCAAAGATACATTCCAGTGAGAAAGAAAGCCTCTCTGGGAAGGACGTACCATCCGTGGCTAACTAAGGAAGTTAAAGATAGAATCAAATTGAAAGAAAAAGTATTCAATTCCTCAAAGATTACTGGCAGGTCAGAAGATTGGACAGAATATAAAAAACAGCAAAGAATGACTAAAAGAATAATAAGGAGAGAGAAATTAGAGTACGAGAGAAAGCTAGCTAGAAATATAGAAACAGATAGTAAGAGTTTCAACAGGTATTTAAAAAGGGAAAAGAGTAAGTAAAGTGAGTGTTGGTCCTCTAGAGAGTGAGTCTGGGGAATTAATAATGGAGAATAAGGAAATGGCGGATGAATTGAACAGATATTTTGCATCCGTCTTCACTGTAGAGGATACAAATAACATGCCAGAAATAATTGTGAATCAAGAGGTGAAAGGGAGGGAGGAACTTAAAACATTTACAATCACCAGGGAAAGGGTTCTGAAAAAAATATTAGAACTAAAAGCTGACAAGTCCCCAGGTCCTGACAGACTTCATCCTCGGGTCTTAAAAGAAGTGGCTGCAGAGATAGTAGATCCATTGGTATTAATTTTCCAAAATTCCCTAGATTCTGGAAGGGTCCCATCAGATTGGAAAATAGTGAATGTAACTCCTCTATTCAAGAAAGGAGGGAGACAGAAAGCAGGAAACTACGGGCCAGTTAGCTTAACATCCGTCATAGGGAAAATGCTAGAATCTATTATTAAGGAGGTTATAGCAGGGCACTTAGAAAATCTCAGTGCAATCAGGCAGAGTCAACACGGCTTTGTGAAAGGGAAATCGTGTTTGACTAATTTATTCAAGTTCTTTGAGGAAGTAACAAGTGGCTAAAGGGGATCCTGTGGATGTGGTGTACTTGGATTTCCAGAAGGCTTTTGACAAGGTGCCACATCAAAGGCTACTACACAAAATAAGAGCTCATGGTGTAGGGGGTAACATATTAGCATGGATAAAGGATTGGTTAGCTAACAGGAAACAGAGAGTAGGCATAAATGGGTCATTTTCAGGTTGGCAAGATGTAACGAGTGGAGTGCCACAGGGATCAGTGCTGGGGCCTCAACTATTTACAATCTATATCAATGACTTGGATGAAGGGACCGAATGTATGGTTGCTAAATTTGCTGATGACACAAAGATAGGTGGGAAAGTAAGTTGTGAAGAGGACATAAGGAGTCTGCAAAGGGATATAGATAGGTTAAGTGAGTGGGCAAAAATTTGGCAGATGGAGTATAATGTGGGAAAATGTGAACTTGTCCACTTTGGCAGGAGGAATAGAAAAGCAGTATATTATTTAAATGGAGAGAGATTGCAGAACTCTGAGGTACAGAGGGATCTGGGTGTCCTAGTACATGAATCACAAAAAGTTAGTATGCAGGTACAGCAAGTGATTAGGAAGACAAATGGAATGTTGTCATTTATTGCAAGGGGAATGGAATATAAAAGTAGAGATGTTTTGCTACAGTTGTACAGGGCATTGGAGAGACCACATCGAGAATACTGTGTGCAGTTTTGGTCTCCTTATTTAAGAAAGGACATAATTGCTTTAGAGGCGGTTCAGAGAAGGTTCACTCGACTGATTCCTGGGATGAGGGGGTTATCTTATGAGGAAAGGTTGGACAAGTTGGGCCTGTACACACTGGAGTTTAGAAGAATGAGAGGTGATCTTATTGAAACATATAAGATCCTGAGAGGACTTGAAGGGGTAGATGCTGAGAGGATGTTTCCCCTTGTGGGAGAGACTAGAACTAGGGGCCACAGTTTAAAAATAAGGGGTCTCCCATTTAAGACGGAGATGAGGAGAAATTTTTTCTCAGAGGGTGGTGAGTCTGTGGAACTCCCTTCCCCAGAGAGTGGGGGAGGCAGGGTCACTGAATATTTATAAGGCTGAGTTAGATAGATTCCTGATTAACAAGGGAGTCAAAGGTTATAGTAGGTAGACGGGAAAGTAGGCTTGAGGTGACAATCAGATCAGCCATGATCTTATCAAATAGCAGAGAAGGCTTGAGGGGCCGAATGGCCTACTCCTGCTCTTAATTCGTATGTTTGTACTTTGCATCTGTCTTTACCAAGGAAGAAGATGCTGCCAGAGTCTCAGTAAAGGAAGATATAATTGAGATACTGGATGGGCTAAAAATTGATAAAGAGGAGGTACTGGAAAGTCTGGCTGTACTTAAAGTAGATAAATCACCCGGTCCGGATGGGATGCATCCTAAGTTGCTGAGGGAGTAAGGGTGGAAATTGCGGAGGTACTGGCCATAATCTTCCAAACATCCTTAGATACGGGGGTGGTGCCAGAGAACTGGAGAATTGCAAATGTTACACCCTGGTTCAAAAAAGGGTGTAAGGATAAACCCAGCAACTATAGGCCAGTCAGTTTAACCTCGGTGGTGGAAAACTTTTAGAAACGATAATCCGGGACAGAATTAACAGTCACTTCGACAAGGGTGGATTAATTAGGGAAAGTCAGCACGGATTTGTTGAAGGCAAATCGTGTTTAACTAACCTCATACAGTTTTTTGATGAGATAACACAGAGGGTCGATGAGGGCAGTGCAGTTGATGTGTATATGGACTTTCAAAAGGCGTTTGATAAAGTGCCGCACGGTAGGCTTATCATCAAGATTGCGGCCCATGGAATAAAGGGGGCAGCAGCAACATGGATACAGAATTGACTAAGTGACAGGAAACAGAGAGTAGTGGTGAACGGTTGTTTTTCGGACTGGAGGGAGGTGTACAGTGGTGTTCCCCAGGGGTCAGTGCTGGGACCACTGCTTTTCTTGATATATATTAATGACTTGGACTTGGGTGTACAGGGCACAATTTCAAAATTTGCAGATGGCACAAAACTTGAAAGTGCAGTGAACAGTGAGGAGGATAGTGATAGACTTCAAGAGGATATAGACAGGCTGGTGGAATGGGCAGACACGTGGCAGATCAAATTTAACGCAGAAAAATGTGAAGTGATACATTTCAGTAGGAAGAACGAGGAGAGGCAATATAAACTAGAGGGCACAACTCTAAAAGGGGTACAGGAACAGAGAGATCTGGCGGTATATGTGCACAAATCATTGAAGGTGGCAGGACAGGTTGAGAAAGTGGTTAAAAAAGCATACGGGATCCTGGGCTTTATAAATAGAGGCATAGATTACAAAAGCATGGAAGTCATGATGAACCTTTATAAAACACTGGTTCGGCCGCAACTGGAGTATTGTGTCCAGTTCTGGGCACCGCACTTTAGGAAAGATGTGAAGGCCTTAGAGAGGGTGCAGAAGAGATTTACTAGAATGATTCCAGGGATGAGGGACTTTAGATACGTGGATAGACTGGAGAAGCTGGGGTTGTTCTCCTTGGAACAGAGACGGTTGCGAGGAGATTTGATCGAGGTGTTCAAAATCATGAAGGGTCTAGACAGAGTAGATAGAGAGAAACTGTTCCCATTGGTGGAAGGGTCAAGAACCAGAGGACACAGATTTAAGGTGATTGGCAAAAGAACCAAAGGTGACATGAGGAAAAACTTTTTTACACAGCGAGTGGTTAGGATCTGGAATGCACTGCCCGAGGGGGTGGTGGAGGCAGATTCAATCATGGCCTTCAAAAGGGAACTGGATAAATAGTTGAAATGAAAAAATTTGCAGGGCTACGGGGAAAGGGCGGGGTAGCGTTTGCAACCATCTTCAGCCAGAAGTGCCGAGTGGATGATCCATCTCGGCCTCCTCCCGATATCCCCACCATCACAGAAGCCAGTCTTCAGCCAATTCGATTCACTCCACTTGATATCAAGAAACGGCTGAGTGCACTGGATACAGCAAAGGCTACGGGCCCCGACAACATACCGGCTGTAGTGCTGAAGACTTGTGCTCCAGAACTAGCCGCGCCTCGAGCCAAACTGTTCCAGTACAGCTACGACACTGGCATCTACCCGACAATGTGGAAAATTGCCCAGGTATGTCCTGTCCACAAAAAGCAGGACAAATCCAATCCGGCCAATTACCGCCCCATCAGTCTGCACTCAATCATCAGCAAAGTGATGGAAGGTGTTGTCGACAGTGCTATCAAGCGGCACTTACTCACCAATAACCTGCTCACCGATGCTCAGTTTGGGTTCCGCCAGGTCCACTCGACTCCAGACCTCATTACAGCCCTGGTCCAAACATGGACATAAGAGCTGAATTCCAGAGGTGAGGTGAGAGTGACTGCCCTTGACATCAAGGCAGCATTTGACCGAGTGTGGCACCAAGGAGCCCGAGTAAAATTGAAGTCAATGGGAATCGGGGAAACTCTCCAGTGGCTGGAGTCATACCGAGCACAAAGGAAGATGGTAGTGGTTGATGGAGGCCAATCATCTCAGCCCCAGGACATTGCTGCAGGAGTTCCTCAAGGCAGTGTCCTAGGCCCAACCATCTTCAGCTGCTTCATCAATGACCTTCCCTCCATCATAAGGTCAGAAATGGGGATGTTCGCTGAAGATTGCACAGTGTTCAGTTCCATTCGCAACCCCTCAGATAACGAAGCAGTCCAAGCCCGCATGCAGCAAGACCTGGACAACATCCAGGCTTGGGCTCATAAGTGGCAAGTAACATTCGCGCCAGAAAAGTGCCAGGCAATGACCATCTCCAACAAGAGAGAGTCTAACCACCTCCCCTTGACGTTCAACGGCATTACCATCGCCAAATCCCCCACCGTCAACATCCTGGGGGTCACCATTGACCAGAAACTTAACTGGACCAGCCATATAAATACTGTGGCTACAAGAGCAGGTCAGAGGCTGGGTATTCTGCGGTGAGTGACTCACTTCCTGACGCCCTAAAGCCTTTCCACCATCTACAAGGCACAAGTCAGGAGTGTGATGGAATACTCTCCGCTTGTTGGAGCTGCAGTCATCCAGGCAACACTCAAGAAGCTCGACACCATCCAGGACAAAGCAGCCCGCTTGATTGGCACCCCATCCACCACCCTAAACATTCACTCCCTTCACCACCGGCGCACTGTGGCTGCAGTGTGTACCATCCACAGGATGCACTGCAGCAACTCGCCAAGGCTTCTTCGACAGCACCTCCCAAACCCGCGACCTCTACCACCTAGAAGGACAAGAGCAGCAGGCACATGGGAACAACACCACCTGCACGTTCCCCTCCAAGTCACACACCATCCCGACTTGGAAATATATCGATGTTCCTTCAAAATCCTGGAACCCCCATTCTAACAGCACTGTGGGAGAACCTTCACCACACGGACTGCAGCGGTTCAAGAAGGCGGCTCACCACCACCTTCTCAAGGGCAATTAAGGATGGGCAATAAATGCCGGCCTCGCCAGCGACGCCCACATCCCATGAACGAATAAAAAAAAAAGTGGGACTAGCTGGATTGCTCTTGCATGGAGCCAGCGCGGACTCGATGGGCCAAATGGCCTTCTGTGCTGTAACCTTTCTATGATTCTATGAAATACATAAAGAGCAAGAGGATAACTAAGGAAAGAGTAGGGCCTATTAGAGACCAAAAACGTCACCTGTGTGTGGAGGCGGAAGATGTGGGTATGGTTCTTAATGAATACTTTGCGTCTGTCTTCACAAAAGAGGGGGATGATGCAGAGATTGTAGTTAAGGAGGAGGAGTGTGAAATATTGGATGGGATAAACACAGTGAGAGAAGAAGTATTAAGGGGTTTAGCATCTTTGATAAATCACCAGGCCCGGTTGAAATGTATCCCAGGCTGTTAAGAGAAGCCAGGGAGGAAATAGCGGAGGCTCTGACCATCATTTTCCAATCCTCCCTGGCTACAGGCATGTTGCCGGAGGATTGGAGGACTGCTAACATTGTACCGTTGTTTAAAAAGGGAGAAAAGGATAGACTGAATAATTGCAGGCCAGTTAGTCTAACCTCGGTGGTGGGCAAATTATTGGAAACAATTCTAAGGGACAGCATAAATTGTTATTTAGAAAGGTACGGGTTAATCAAGGACAGTCAGTGTGGATTTATTAAGGGAAGGTTGTGTCTGACTAACTTGATTGAATTTTTGGAGGCGGTAACAAGGAGGATCGATGAGGGTAACACGATTGATGTAGTCTACATGGATTTTCGCAAGGCTTTTGAGAAGGTCCCAAATGGCAGACTGGGATCCAAGGGAATGTGGCAAATTGGATCCAAAATTGGCTCAGTGGCAGGAAGCAAAGGGTAATGGTCGACGGGAGTTTTTGTGACTGGAAGGCTGTTTCCAGTGGGGTTCCGCAGGGCTCAGTACTCGGTACCTTGCTTTTTGTAGTATGCATTAATGATTTAGACTTAAATGTAGAGGGCATGATTAAGAAATTTGCGGTTGATAGTGAGGAGGAAAGCTGTAGACTGCAGGAAGATATCAATGGACTGGTCAGATGGACAGAAAAGTGGCAAATGGAATTCAATCGGGAGAAGTGTGAGGTGTAATGCATTTGGGGAGAGCAAACAAGGCAAGGGAGTACACAATAAATGGGAGGATACTGAGAGGTGTAGAGGAAGTGAGGGACCTTGGAGTGCATGTCCACAGATCCCTGAAGGTAGCAGGACAGTTGATAAGATGGTTAAGAAGGCATATGGGATACTTTCCTTTATTAGCCGAGGCATAGAATATAAAAGCAGGGAGGTTCTGCTGGAACTGGATCAAACACTGGTTAGGCCACAGCTTAAGTACTGCGCACAGTTCTGGTCACCACATTACAGGAAAGATGTGATTGCACTAGAGAGGGTACAGAGGAGATTTACGAGGATGTTGCCAGGGCTGGAGAATTTTAGCTATGAGGAAGGATTGGATAGGCTGGGGTTGTTTTCTTTGGAACAGAGGAGGCTGAGGGGAGATTTAATTGAGGTGCATAAAATTATGAGGGGCCTAGATAGAGTGGATAGGGAGGACCTATTTCCTTTAGCAGAGGGGTCAGTGACCAGGGGGCATAGATTTAAAGTAATTGGTAGAAGGATTAGAGGGGAGCTGAAGAAAATTTTTTTCACCCAGAAGGTGGTGGGAGTCTGGAACTCACTGCCTGAGAGGGTGGGAGAGGCAGAAACCCTCAACTCATTTAAAAAGTACCTGGATGTGCACCTGAAGTGCTGAAACCCACAGGGCTACGGACCAAGTGATGGGTAGCTCTTTTTTGTCCAGTACAGACACGATGGGCCGAATGGCCTCCTGTGCTATAAATATCTATGATTCTATGATTCAGTCTGGGCGCTGCTCCTTCGGAAGGACATATTGGCCTTGGAGGGAGTGCAGCGTAGATTTACTGGAATGATGCCCGGACTCCAAGGGTTAAATTACAAGGAGAGATTACACAAACTAGGGTTGTAGTCTCTGGAATTTAGAAGATTAAGGGGTGATTTGATCGAATTTTCAAGATATTAAGGGGAACTGATAGGGTAGATAGAGAGAAACTATTTCTGCTGGTTGGAGAGTCTCGGACTAGGGGACACAGTCTAAAAATTAGAGCCAGGACTTTCAGGAGTGAAGTTAGAAAACATTTCTACACACGAAGGGTGGTAGAAGTTTGGAACTCTCTTCAGCAAACGGCAATTGATACTAGCTCAATTGTTAATTTTAAAGGTATTTAGGATATGGGCCAAAGGCAGGTATATGGAGTTAGATCACAGATCAGCCATGATCTCACTGAATGTTGGAACAGGCTCGAGGGGCTGAATGGCCTACTCCTGTTCCTATGTCACAAGCCTCCTTTTTCTGTTTCATTTTAATCTCTATATCTTTAGTCATCCAGGGAGCTCTAGCTTTGGATGCCCTTCCTTTCCCCCCTTGTGGGAATGTGTCTACTCGGTACCTGAACCATCTCCTCCTGAAGGCCTCCCATTGTTCAATTACTGTTTTGCCACAAATTTTTGATTCCGATCCACCTGGGCAAGATCCCTTTTTAACTCACTGAAATTTACCCCCCTCCAGTAAACCATTTTCACATTTGATTGTTCCTTGTCCTTTTCCATAACTATTCTAAACCTGATGATATTATGATCACTGTTCCCCAAATGCTCCCCCACTGAAACATGCTCCACCTGTCCCACTTCATTCCCCAGAACTAGATCCAGCTCTGCTTCCTTCCTCGTTGGACTGGAACACACTGTTCCTCCCCTTCTTTGCCCTTCTCCCAATATCGCTCAATCCCACCTACCCACCTTCTCCCCATATCCCTCAATCCCACCTTCTCCCCATATCCCTCAATCCCACCTACCCACCTTCTCCCCATATCCCTCAATCCCACCTTCTCCCCATATCCCTCAATCCCACCTACCCACCTTCTCCCCATATCCCTCAATCCCACCTTCTCCCCATATCCCTCAATCCCACCTACCCACCTTCTCCCCATATCCCTCAATCCCACCTTCTCCCCATATCCCTCAATCCCACCTACCCACCTTCTCCCCATATCCCTCAATCCCACCTACCCACCTTCTCCCCATATCCCTCAATCCCACCTACCCACCTTCTCCCCATATCCCTCAATCCCACCTACCCACCTTCTCCCCATATCCCTCAATCCCACCTACCCACCTTCTCCCCATATCCCTCAATCCCACCTTCTCCCCATATCCCTCAACCCCACCTACCCACCTTCTCCCCTTATCTCTCAATCCCACCTTCTCCCCATATCCCTCAATCCCACCTTCTCCCCATATCCCTCAATCCCACCTTCTCCCCATATCCCTCAATCCCACCTACCCACCTTTTCCCCGTATTCCACCTACCCACCATCTCCCCGTATCACTCAATCCACCTTCTCACTGTAGGGCTGTGCTATAAATGGGAGTTTGGAGGGGTGAAAGGGAAAAGTTGAGTAACAATGATGTGGAAATCCTGACTGATTCCTCCCCCTTGCCCACAGGTGCTGATTACAACACCAAATACAGGCCCATTACCACCAGTTACGATTACGATGCCCCTATCTCTGAGGCAGGAGATCCCACGGACAAGTTTTACGCAGTGCGGGACGTGATTAGCCAGGTGTGGCTCCGAGGACCCTCTGCGCGGTGTAAGGACGGGGAGTATTAGACCGGGGGATGCAGAGGGGGGCTGGGGGAGGGGAGGGGTGGGGCAGACGGGGGAGGGGGCCCTGGGGGGAGGGAGGGTGGCGGGGGGTTGACGGGGGAGTGGGGTGCGGTGTTGGGGCAGAGATCGGAGCCTGCGGTGGGGTAGGGGAAATGCAGACGATTTAAATCCCAAAGCACTTTTCACACGGGATAACTGTTTTGAAATGTAGTCACTGTTGTCGGGGACACGGCAGCAGATTTAAGCACAGCAAGATCCCACAAACAATAATGTGATCATGTCCAGATAATCTGCCATTAGTGATGTTGGTTAAGGGATAAACACTGTCCGGGAGACCGGGCAGAACACCCCGGCTCTTTGAAATAGTGGCTGTGGGATCTTTTACCTGAGGGGCAGATGGGGCCTCGGTTTAACGTCTCATCCAAAAGACGGCCCCTCCGACAGTGCGGCGCTCCCTCAGTACCGACCCTCCGACAGTGCGGCGCTCCCTCAGTACTGACCCTCCGACAGTGCAGCGCTCCCTCAGTACTGACCCTCCGACAGTGCGGCGCTCCCTCAGTACTGACCCTCCGACAGTGCAGCGCTCCCTCAGTACTGACCCTCCGACAGTGCGGCGCTCCCTCAGTACCGACCCTCCGACAGTGCGGCGCTCCCTCAGTACCGACCCTCCGACAGTGCGGCGCTCCCTCAGTACCGACCCTCCGACAGTGCGGCGCTCCCTCAGTACCGACCCTCCGACAGTGCGGCGCTCCCTCAGTACCGACCCTCCGACAGTGCGGCGCTCCCTCAGTACCGACCCTCCGACAGTGCGGCGCTCCCTCAGTACCGACCCTCCGACAGTGCGGCGCTCCCTCAGTACCGACCCTCCGACAGTGCGGCGCTCCCTCAGTACCGACCCTCCGACAGTGCGGCGCTCCCTCAGTACCGACCCTCCGACAGTGCGGCGCTCCCTCAGTACCGACCCTCCGACAGTGCGGCGCTCCCTCAGTACCGACCCTCCGACAGTGCGGCGCTCCCTCAGTACCGACCCTCCGACAGTGCGGCGCTCCCTCAGTACCGACCCTCCGACAGTGCGGCGCTCCCTCAGTACCGACCCTCCGACAGTGCGGCGCTCCCTCAGTACCGACCCTCCGACAGTGCGGCGCTCCCTCAGTACCGACCCTCCGACAGTGCGGCGCTCCCTCAGTACCGACCCTCCGACAGTGCGGCGCTCCCTCAGTACCGACCCTCCGACAGTGCGGCGCTCCCTCAGTACCGACCCTCCGACAGTGCGGCGCTCCCTCAGTACCGACCCTCCGACAGTGCGGCGCTCCCTCAGTACCGACCCTCCGACAGTGCGGCGCTCCCTCAGTACCGACCCTCCGACAGTGCGGCGCTCCCTCAGTACCGACCCTCCGACAGTGCGGCGCTCCCTCAGTACCGACCCTCCGACAGTGCGGCGCTCCCTCAGTACCGACCCTCCGACAGTGCGGCGCTCCCTCAGTACCGACCCTCCGACAGTGCGGCGCTCCCTCAGTACCGACCCTCCGACAGTGCGGCGCTCCCTCAGTACCGACCCTCCGACAGTGCGGCGCTCCCTCAGTACCGACCCTCCGACAGTGCGGCGCTCCCTCAGTACCGACCCTCCGACAGTGCGGCGCTCCCTCAGTACCGACCCTCCGACAGTGCGGCGCTCCCTCAGTACCGACCCTCCGACAGTGCGGCGCTCCCTCAGTACCGACCCTCCGACAGTGCGGCGCTCCCTCAGTACCGACCCTCCGACAGTGCGGCGCTCCCTCAGTACCGACCCTCCGACAGTGCGGCGCTCCCTCAGTACCGACCCTCCGACAGTGCGGCGCTCCCTCAGTACCGACCCTCCGACAGTGCGGCGCTCCCTCAGTACCGACCCTCCGACAGTGCGGCGCTCCCTCAGTACCGACCCTCCGACAGTGCGGCGCTCCCTCAGTACCGACCCTCCGACAGTGCGGCGCTCCCTCAGTACCGACCCTCCGACAGTGCGGCGCTCCCTCAGTACCGACCCTCCGACAGTGCGGCGCTCCCTCAGTACCGACCCTCCGACAGTGCGGCGCTCCCTCAGTACCGACCCTCCGACAGTGCGGCGCTCCCTCAGTACCGACCCTCCGACAGTGCGGCGCTCCCTCAGTACCGACCCTCCGACAGTGCGGCGCTCCCTCAGTACTGCACTGGGAGTGTCGGCCTGGATTTTGGGCTTAAGTCTCCAGTGGGGTCTTGAACGCCCGACGTTCTGACTCGGCGGCGAGAGTGACATCCCCTGAGCCAAACTGGCCATTAAGACCATCAGAAATAGGAGCAGGAGTAGGCCATTCGGCCCCTCGAGCCTGCTCCGCCATTCAATCAGATCATGGCTGATCTTCAACCTCAACTCCACTTTCCCGCCCGATCCCCGTATCCCTCGATTCCCCAGAGTCCAAAAATCTATCGATCTCAGTCTTGAATATACTCAATGACTCAGCATCCACAGCCCTCTGGGGTAAAGAATTCCAAAGATTCACAACCCTCTGCGTGAAGAAATTCCTCCTCATCTCAGTCCTAAATGGCCGACCCCTTATCCTGAAACTAGTTCTTGATCCCGAGCTCAGCTTCTTTCCCGACATCTGCCCATAATTCACCGATTACTGCAACTCCACTCATAGTGGGACAGTGTTGAGGGAGCTTTACTCTGTATCTAACCCTGTACCTGCCCTGGGAGTGTTTGATGGGACAGTGTAGAGGGAGCTTTACTCTGTATCTAACCCGTGCTGTACCTGCCCTGGGAGTGTTTGATGGGACAGTGTAGAGGGAGCTTTACTCTGTATCTAACCCTGTACCTGACCCTGGGAGTGTTTGATGGGACAGTGTAGAGGGAGCTTTACTCTGTATCTAACCCGTGCTGTACCTGCCCTGGGAGTGTTTGATGGGACGGTGTAGAGGGAGCTTTACTCTGTATCTAACCCTGTACCTGCCCTGGGAGTGTTTGATGGGACAGTGTAGAGGGAGCTTTACTCTGTATCTAACCCTGTACCTGACCCTGGGAGTGTTTGATGGGACAGTGTAGAGGGAGCTTTACTCTGTATCGAACCCTGTACCTGCCCTGGGAGTGTTTGATGGGACAGTGTAGAGGGAGCTTTACTCTGTATCTAACCCTGTACCTGCCCTGGGAGTGTTTGATGGGACAGTGTAGAGGGAGCTTTACTCTGTATCTAACCCTGTACCTGACCCTGGGAGTGTTTGATGGGACAGTGTAGAGGGAGCTTTACTCTGTATCTAACCCTGTACCTGCCCTGGGAGTGTTTGATGGGAGTGTAGAGGGAGTTGATGGGGTGCGGAGTCTGGTTTTCGAAGCTGATGTTTCTGCCTCTTCCTATTCCTCAGTTTCGGGATGTCCCTTTGGGTCCGGTGCCTCCTCCCACTCCCAAGTTTGCCTATGGCCGTGTGGCAATGACGAAGGTAAGGGGGGTTTGATTTTTCCCAGCTGACCAACGATGTACCATTTGCGGCCCTGACCCCTGACCCCTGCCATTTATCTTTCAGTTTGGACCATTGCTGGACTTCCTCGATATTCTCTCCCCGGACGGAGCTGTGAACAGCACCTACCCTTTGACCTTTGAACAAATGAAACAGGTAGGAGGTTGTCCCGAAATGGTCACAGCCTCACTCGAACCCGGTCCATGTGTTTCACTCCCACTGACTGGGCACCGAGTGACCCCTGGCTCCCTCCCCCCCCCACTGGCTCCCTCCCCCCCCCCCCCCCCCCCCCGGCTCCCTCCCGGCTCCCCCCTCGCTTCCCTCCCCCTCCTCCCCCCTCGCTTCCCTCCCCCTCCTCCCCCCTCGCTTCCCTCCCCCTCCTCCCCCCTTGCTTCCCTCCCCCTCGCTGCCCCCCTCTGCTCCCCCCTCCTCGCTGCTCCCCCCTCCTCGCTCCCTTCCCCGCCCCCCCCCCTCGCTCCCTTCCCCCCCCCCTCGCTCCCTTCCCCCCCCCCCCTCGCTCCCTTCCCCCCCCCCTCGCTCCCTTCCCCCCCCCCCTCGCTCCCTTCCCCCCCCCCTCGCTCCCTTCCCCCCCCCCTCGCTCCCTCCCCCCCCCTCGCTCCCTTCCCCCCCCCTCGCTCCCTTCCCCCCCCCCTCGCTCCCTTCCCCCCCCCCTCGCTCCCTTCCCCCCCCCCCTCGCTCCCTTCCCCCCCCCCTCGCTCCCTTCCCCCCCCCCTCGCTCCCTTCCCCCCCCCTCGCTCCCTTCCCCCCCCCTCGCTCCCTTCCCCCCCCCCCCTCGCTCCCTTCCCCCCCCCCCCTTGCTCCCTTCCCCCCCCCCCTCGCTCCCTTCCCCCCCCCCCTCGCTCCCTCCCTCCCCCCCCCCCTCGCTCCCTTCCCCCCCCCCCCTCGCTCCCTTCCCCCCCCCCCCTCGCTCCCTTCCCCCCCCCCCTCGCTCCCTTCCCCCCCCCCCCCGCCTCGCTCCCTTCCCCCCCCCGCAACCCAGTCACGATTTAGGGAGATAATTCCAGAGTTGACGCACGGCCGCCAATGGTGGGGCAGAGGGAATGGGGGATGGACAAGAGGCCAGAATTGGAGGAGCGCAGAGATCTCTGAGGGTTGTAGGGCTGGAGGAGGTTACCGAGATAGGGAGGGGCGAGGGCAATGGAGGGATTTGAAAACAAGGATGGGAATTTTAAAATCGAGGTGTTCCCGGACCGGGAGCCAATGTAGGTCAGTGAGCACAGGGGGTGACGGGAGAACTGACTTGGTGCGAGTTAGGATACGGGCAGCAGAGTTTTGGATGAGCTGAAGTTTCTGGAGGGTGGAAGATGGGAGGCTGGTCAGGAGAGCATTGGAATGGCCGTGTCTGGAGGTAACAAAGGCACGGAGGAGGGTTTCAGCAGCAGATGAGCTGAGGTAGAGGTGGAGACGGGCGATGTTACGGAGGTGGAAGTAGGCGGTCTTGGTGATGGAGAGGATATGGGGTCAGAAGCTCATCTCAGGGTCAAATAGAAGGCCGAGGTTGTGAACGGTCTGGTTCAGCCTCAGACAGTGGCCGGGGAGAGGGGTGGAGTCGGTGGCTCAGGAACGGAGTTTGTGACAGGGACTGAAGACAGTGGCTTCGGTCTTCTCAATATTTAGTTGGAGGAAATTTTTGCTCATCCAGTACAGGATGTCGGGCAAGCAGTGAGACAAATGAGAGAGAGTGGAGGGGTCGGGAGAGGTGGCGGTGAGGTAGAGCTGGGTGTCGCAGCGTACACGTGGAACCTGACGTGTTTTCGGATGATGTCACCGAGGGGCAGCATGTAGATGAGAAATAGGAGGGGCCACGGATAGATCCTCGGGGGACTCCAGGGGTAACGGTGAGGGAGCGGGAAGAGAAGCCATTTCAGGAGATTCTCTGGCTACGACTGGATAGATAAGAATGGAACCAGACGAACGCAGTCCCAGACAGCAGGACGATGGAGGAGGACGGTGCGGTCAACGTGACGAAGGCTGCAGACAGGTGGAGAAGGATGAGGAGGGAGAGTTTACCACGGTCACAGTCTCATAGGATGTCATTTGTGACTTTGATAAGGGCCGTTTCAGTACTGTGGCAGGGACGGAAATCTGATCGGAGGGATTCAAACATGGAGTTGCGGGAAAGCTGGGCACGGATTTGGGAGGCGACAACACGTTCAAGGACTTTAGAGAGAAAAGGAAGGTTGGAGATGGGATGGTAGTTTGCAAGGACAGAAGGGTCAATCGTGTTCTTTTGAGGAGGGGGTGATGACGGCAGATTTGAAGGGGAGGGGTACAGTACTTGAGGAGAGGGAACTGTTAACAATATCAGCTAACATGGAGGCCAGGAAGGGAAGTTGGATGGTCAGCAGTTTGGTGGGAATAGAGTCAAGGGAGCAGGAGGTGCAAAAAAGATTTACTAGGATGATTCCAGAAGCGAGAGGTTACACCAATCAGGAAAGATTGAACAGGCTGGGGCTCTTTTCTCTTTTTTTAAAAAAAGGCGAAGACTGAGGGGTGACCTGATTGAGGTCCTTAAAATAATGAAAGGGTTTGATAGGGTAAACATGGAGAAAATGTTTCCACTTGTGGGGAGACCAGAACTAGGGGCCATAAATATAAGATAGTCACTAATAAATCCAATAGGGAATTCAGGAGAAACTTCTTTCCCCAGAGAGTGGTGAGAATGTGGAACTCACTCCCACAAGGAGTAGTTGAGGTGAATAGTGTGGATGGATTTAAGGGAAGCTCGATAAACACATGAGGGAGAAAGGAATAGAAGGATATGGTGTGATAGGGTGAGATGGAGTAGGGAGGGAGGAGGCTCGTGTGGAGCATAAACACCGGGATAGACCCATTGGGCCGAATGGCCTGTTTGTGTGCTGTAACATTGTGTGTAAGGTGTCCATGACCCCCCCTCACTTGTTGGAGATGAGGGGGCAGGAAAGAGGGGATTAAGGCAGTGGAATAAAGTAGATGTAGATCATCTTATCCGACAGGATGATCCTGGAGTAGTGGGCAGTTTTGGTAGTTCCTGCCATGGTCCAGCCAGATATGGTGATAAGAACATAAGAAATAGGAGCAGGAGTAGGCCATTCGGCCCCTCGATCCTGCTCCACCATTCAATCAGATCATGGCTGATCTTCAACCTCAACTCCACTTTCCCGCCCGATCCCCAGATCCCTTGATTCCCCCAGAGTCCAAAATCTATCGATCTCAGTCTTGAATATATTCAAGTGACTGAGCATCCACAGCCCTCTGGGGGAGAGAATTCTAAAGATTCACAACCCTCTGAGTGAAGAAATTCCTCCTCATCTCAGCCTGAATGGCCGACCCCTTATCCTGAGACTATGCCCCTAGTTCTAGACTCTCCAGCCAGGGGAAACAACCTCTCAGCATCTACCCTGTCAAGCCCCTCAGAATCTTATATGTTTCAATGAGATCACCTCTCATTCTTCTAAACTGCAGAGAATATGAACAACTAAACCAGATGTGCTCCACCTAACACCAAAGTTTGACCTTGTGGTTTAAGGGGTATATTGGCTGGTAACTGATGGGAGTCTGACCTGGGGAGGATCTGTCTGCCTGTCTGTAAATCGCAGGGTCTTGTTCCTCTGTTTCAGTATTTTGGATTCATGCTATATCGAACGCAGCTCCCACAGACCATCACGAAAGCCACCTCCCTGATGTCAGCGTTGAATGGAGTGCATGATCGAGGGTATGTCCTGGTCAATGGGGTAAGTTCCTGTTTCTCACTGACCCTGACCCCCGACCCCGGACGCCCGCTCTCAGTGATTGGGATTAGTGATATTTCCTGACTGTTTTCCAGATTTATCGGGCATTCTGGAACGAGACAACGTGCTTGTGTTGAATCTGACTGGCAGTAAAGGGGATGTGTTGGACATAGTGATCGAGAGCATGGGCCGTATCAACTTCGGAACCTACATGCTCGACTTTAAGGTACGAGGGTGGACAGTGACTGGGGGACCCTGTGGAGAGTCTGACCCGGGTGGGGCCTGGTCTGCTGCAGACCCGTGTCTCCCCGAAAGGGTCGATTGTGGGCAGTCGCTGATCGGAGAGCAAGGCTTTTTTATTCGTTCATGGGATGTGGGCGTCGCTGGCGAGGCCGGCATTTATTGCCATCCCTAATTGCCCTTGAGAAGGTGGTGGTGAGCCGCCTTCTTGAACCGCTGCAGTCCGTGTGGTGACGGTTCTCCCCACAGTGCTGTTAGGAAGGGAGTTCCAGGGTTTTGACCCAGTGACAATGAAGGAACGGCGATATATTTCCAAGTTGGGATGGTGTTGTGACTTGGAGGGGAACGTGCAGGTGGTGTTGTTCCCATGTACCTGCTGCTCTTGTCCTTCTAGGTGGTAGAGGTCACGGGTTTGGAGCTGCTGTCGAAGAAGCCTTGGCGAGTTGCTGCAGTGCATCCTGTGGATGGTACACACTGCAGCCACAGTGCGCCGGTGGTGAAGGGAGTGAATGTTTAGGGTGGTGGATGGGGTGCCAATCAAGCGGGCTGCTTTGTCCTGGATGGTGTCGAGCTTCTTGAGTGTTGTTGGAGCTGCACTCATCCAGGCAAGTGGACAGTATTCCATCACACTCCTGACTTGTGCCTTGTAAATGGTGGAAAGGCTTTGGGGAGTCAGGAGGTGAGTCACTCGCCGCAGAATACCCAGCCTCTGACCTGCTCTTGTCGCCATAGTATTTATATGGCTGGTCCAGTTAAGTTTCTGGTCAATGGTGACCCCCAGGATGTTGACGGTGGGGATTCGGTGATGGTAATGCCGTTGAATGTCAAGGGGAGGTGGTTAGACTCTCTCTTGTTGGAGATGGTCATTGCCTGGCACTTTTCTGGCACGAATGTTACTTGCCACTTATGAGCCCAAGCCTGGATGTTGTCCAGGTCTTTGCTGCATGCGGGCTCGGATTGCTTTGTTATTTGAGGGGTTGCGAATGGAACTGAACACTGTGCAATCATCAGCGAACATCCCCATTTCTGACCTTATGATGGAGGGAAGGTCATTGATGAAGCAGCTGAAGATGGTTGGGCCGAGGACACTGCCACTGAGGAACTCCTGCAGCAATGTCCTGGGGCTGAGATGATTGGCCTCCAACAACCACTACCATCTTCCTTTGTGCTCGGTATGACTCCAGCCACTGGAGAGTTTTCCCCCTGATTCCATTGACTTCAATTTTACTAGGGCTCCTTGGTGTCACACTCTGTCAAATGCTGCCTTGATGTCAAGGGCAGTCACTCTCACCTCACCTCTGGAATTCAGCTCTTTTGTCCATGTTTGGACCAAGGCTGTAATGAGGGTCTGGAGCCGAGTGGTCCTGGCGAACCCAAACTGAGCATCAGTGAGCAGGTTATTGGTGAGTAAGTGCCGCTTGACTAGCACTGTCGACGACACCTTCCATCACTTTGCTGATGATTGAGAGTAGACTGATGGGGCGGTAATTGACCGGATTGGATTTGTCCTGCTTTTTGTGTACAAGACAATTTTCCACATTGTCGGATAGATGCCAGTGTTGTAGCTGTACTGGAACAGTTTGGCTAGAGGCGCAGCTAGTTCTGGAGCACAAGACTTCAGCACTACAGCTGCGATGTTGTCGGGGCCCATAGCCTTTGCTGTATCCAGTGCACTCAGCCGTTTCTTGATATCAAGTGAGTGAATCGAATTGGCTGAAGACTGGCTTCTGTGACGTGGGGATATCGGGAGGAGGTAGAGATGGATCATCCACTCGGCACTTCTGGCTGAAGATGGTTGCAAATGCTTCAGCCTTGTCTTTTGCACTCACGTGCTGGACTCCGCCATTATTGAGGATGGGGATGTTTACAGAGCCTCCTCCTCCCGTTAGTTGTTTAAATTGTCCACCACCATTCACGACTGGATGTGGCAGGACTGCAGAGCTTTGATCTGATCTGTTGGTTGTGGAATCGTTTAGCTCTGTCTATAGCATGTTGCTTCCGCTGTTTAGCATGCATGTAGTCCCTGAGTTGTAGCTTCACCAGGTTGGCACCTCATTTTTCGGTACGCCTGGTGCTGCTCCTGGCATGCTCTTCTACACTCCTCATTGAACCAGGGTTGATCCCCTGGCTTGTTGGTAACGGTAGAGTGAGGAATATGCCAGGCCATGAGGTTACAGATTGTGCTGGAATACAATTCTGCTGCTGCCGATGGCCCACAGTGCCTCATGGATGCCCAGTTTTGAGCTGCTAGATCTGTTCTGAATCTATCCCATTTAGCACGGTGGTAGTGCCACACAACACGTTGGATGGTGTCCTCAGTGCAAAGACGGGATTCTTCATCTCCATGAGGACTGTGCGGTGGTCACTCCTACCAATACTGTCATGGACAGATGCATTTGCGACAGGTAGATTGGTGAGGACGAGGTCAAGTAAGTTTTGTCCCCTCGTGTTGGTTCACACACCACCACTGCTGCAGCCCAGTCTGGCAGCTATGTCCTTCAGGACTCGGCCAGCTCGGTCAGTAGTGGTGCTACCGAGCCACTCTTGGTGATGGACATTGAAGTCCCCCACCCAGAGTACATTTTGTGCCCCTTGCTACCCTCAGTGCTTCCTCCAAGTGGTGTTCAACATAGAGGAGGACTGATTCATCAGCTGAGGGAGGACGGTAGGTGGGTAATCAGCAGGAGGTTTCCTTGCCCATGTTTGACCTGATGGCCATGAGATTATATGGGGTCCAGAGTCAATGTGAGGACTCTCCAGGGGCCACTCCCTCCTGACTGTATATCACTGTACCGCCACCTCTGGTGGGTCTGTCCTGCCGGGTGGGACAGGACATACCCAGGATGGTGATGGAAGAGTCTGGGACATTGGCTGAAAGGTATGATTCTGTGAGTATGGCTATGTCAGGCTGTTGCTTGACTAGTCTGTGGGACAGCTCTCCCAATTTTGGCACAAAGTCCCCAGATGTTCGTGAGGAGGGACTTTTGCAGGGTCGACTGGGCTTGGTGTTTTGCCCGTTGTCGTGTCCGGTGCCTAGGTGGTCCGATGCCGGGTGTTCCGTCCGGTTTTATTCTTATTGTGACTTTCTTTAGCGAGATTTTACAACTGAGTGGCTTGCGAGGCCATTTCAGAGGGTGATTAAGAATCAACCACATTGCTGTGGGTCTGGAGTCACTGGGATGGGGTGGGAGGTGGAGTGGGGTCATTGGAAGGGGTTTATTTTCATTCTTGGACACCCCCCCCCCCCCCCCCCCCCCAGCTGGGCCGACTGATCCTGGGGTGCACATCCACACGCACCACATACTTAGGGTCATATGTGAGGGAGGGAGGCATTGATATTCAACTGTAGAGGGCATTGCACCTGAGCCCAGTGCTTTCTAGCAGGGGCCACGGGTTAGTGAGTAGGAACCTCGAGTGATCGTTCATTCCCATCCTCCCTGACCAAAGGGAGCTGCAGCTCAAGCAGCACAGGGCCCAGGATCGAGCCTGGGCCTTTCTCTGCTCTCTGTGTGGGGCTCAGTCTCTCTGAATCAGCAGCTTTCAGTGCAGCAGAACATTGACGGACCCTGGTGTCTGTTTCCAAGCCTGGGTCCTGGCCTTTGTGGTGACTGGGATTAACCTGCTCCGCCCCCCTGTTGTGATTACCATCATCTGCCTCCCTCTTCCCTTTCCAGGGCCTTGTTCAGAACCCTGACACTGGCCTCGACCGATCCTCACCAACTGGTCCATGTTTTCCCTGGCGATAGACCAAGCCATTGGGGCCGGCTGGCCGCACTCTGCACCTCACCCGGCAACCAACTCCACAGCAGCGACCTGGGCCCACTCCCACACTCGGGCCCAGGGCCCCAACTTCTATTCTGGCACCTTTGACTCGCCAAAGGCTCAGGACACTTTCGTCAGGCTGGCAGGACTGGGCCAAGGTGAGTGCAGTTCACAGGACGGCCTCTCTCTCCTCCCTCCTCCCCTCTCCTCCTCCCCCTCCCTGAACCCTCTGACTCCTCCCTCCTCCTCTCTCCCTCCCCCTCTCTCCCTCCCCTCCCCCCCCTCCCTGAACCCTCTGACTCCTCCCTCCCCCCATCTCCTCTCTCCCCTCCCCCTCCCTCCTCCTCTCTCCCCCTCCTCCTCTCTCCCCTCCTCCTCTCTCCCCCTCCCTCAACCCTCTGACTCCTCCCTCCTCCTCTCTCCCCCCTCCCTCCTCCTCCTCTCTCCCCCTCCCCTCCTCTCTCCCTCTCCTCCCTCCCTCCTCCCCTCTCCCCCTCCCTGAACCCTCTGACTCCTCCCTCCCCCCTCCTCCTCTCTCCCCCTCCCTCCTCCTCTCTCTCCCCCTCCCTCCTCCTCTCTCCCCCTCCCTCCTCCTCTCATCACCCCTCCCTGAACCCTCTGACTCCTCCCTCCCTCCTCCTCTCTCCCTCA
>NW_027139718.1:0-74540 GCF_035084215.1 Heptranchias perlo | reverse complement strand
TGGGGGAGACTGTTTATGGGATGTCGGGGTGATTGGGGAGACTGTTTATGGATGTCGGGGTGATGGGGGAGGCTGTTTATGGGATGTCGGGGTGATGGGGGAGGCTGTTTATGGGATGTCGGGGTGATGGGGGAGGCTGTTTATGGGATGTCGGGGTGATGGGGGAGGCTGTTTATGGGATGTCGGGGTGATGGGGGAGACTGTTTATGGGATGTCGGGGGGGTGGGGGAGACTGTTTATGGGATGTCGGGGTGATGGGGGAGACTGTTTATGGGATGTCGGGGGGGTGGGGGAGACTGTTTATGGGATGTCGGGGTGATGGGGGAGACTGTTTATGGGATGTCGGGGGTGATGGGGGAGGCTGTTTATGGGATGTCGGGGTGATGGGGGAGACTGTTTATGGGATGTCGGGGTGATGGGGAGACTGTTTATGGGATGTCGGGGTGATGGGGGAGGCTGTTTATGGGATGTCGGGGTGATGGGGGAGGCTGTTTATGGGATGTCGGGGTGATGGGGGAGGCTGTTTATGGGATGTCGGGGTGATTGGGGAGGCTGTTTATGGGATGTCGGGGTGATGGGGGAGACTGTTTATGGGATGTCGGGGGGGTGGGGGAGACTGTTTATGGGATGTCGGGGTGATTGGGGAGACTGTTTATGGGATCTCGGGGGGGTGGGGGAGACTGTTTATGGGATGTCGGGGTGATGGGGGAGACTGTTTATGGGATCTCGGGGGGGTGGGGGAGACTGTTTATGGGATGTCGGGGTGATTGGGCCTGGTGTCTCTACAATCTCCTTTTGCTTTTCAGGGTCAGATCTGGATCAATGGTTTTAATCTGGGGCGTTATTGGTCAGATCGAGGGCCGCAGCAGACACTCTTTGTGCCGAAGAGCTTCCTCCACGAGTTGTGCCCCAATAATGTGACGGTGTTGGAGTTGGAGAGAGCTCCCGATAACCCTGCAGTGATATTTCTCGATCATGCAGTCTTGACTCCAAAACCCTAAGTGGGAGGGGCCTCGTCTTGCTGTTTAAATCTCACTGTCAGTGAGCTGGGGCAGAGACTTCGAATCTGGACCGAGCAAAGCCACAGTTAATCTCACCGTCCCACTGGGAATATATCCACCTGCTACAAACACTAACATTTAAACACAAGGGCACAGAGGAACGATTGAATTGTAATCGAGCGACTGATCATATAACTACTGCGTGGAGCAGCATTCAGCTTATCATTGGGTCTGCACAGCAATGTCGAGGGGGAGCGGGGGGCAGAGGCGGTGCACAGAGCGAACAGGGAGCGAGGGGGGGGGGGGCAGTGGAAGGGTGGAGTACAGAGCGGGCGGGGGCATGGGCATGGTACAGGGTCGGGGTACAGAGCGAGCGGGGGGCAGTGGGGGTCAGGGTACAGAGTAAACGGGGGGGCAGTGGGAGTTGTGGGTCAGGGTACAGAGTGAACGGGGGACAGTGGGGGTATGGGGTCAGGGTACAGAGCATGGGGGGTGAATGACAGTGGGGGGGTACAGTGCAAACAGGGGGCAGTGGAGGTATGGGGTGAGGGTACAGAGTGTGGGGGGTACGGGGCATTCTTGCCAACCCCACCCTGGAAACTGTTTGACTGGATTGCAGTTGTTGGTTGAGGGGGGTGGGGGGGGGGGAGGGAGATGTGGGAGGGGGGGGGGAGGGAGATGTGGGAGGGGGGGGGGAGGGAGATGTGGGAGGGGGGGGGAGGGAGATGTGGGAGGGGGGGGGGAGGGAGATGTGGGAGGGGGGGGGGAGGGAGATGTGGGAGGTGGGGGGGGAGGGAGATGTGGGAGGGGGGGGGGGAGTGGGAGGGGGGGGGAGAGATGTGGTGGGGGGAGATGTGGGAGGGGGGGGGAGGGAGATGTGGGGGGAGGGGGGGGGGTGGGAGTGGGAGGGGGGTGGGGGAGGGGGGGAGGGAGGGGGGGGGTGGGAGTGGGAGGGGAGGGGGACATCACATCAGAGCCCGATCACCTGGCCCAGATCTGATCCCACAGGGTCACTGGGCAGTGAGCAGGAGCAGATACCTCCCGAACGCTGGGCGTGCTGCAGTGAATCAGAGCCCCCGTTGTGACCCCCACGCCCGGGGATGACCCCAGTCTGATTCCCCAGGGCACTTGGTTCCTGTGCTGGGGTGTAGGGAGTGGAGACAGCCGTCATAGACCCTGGGGTCCTGGATTATTACTGCCCCTGGAATGATCCCTGTTCGAAGTGTGCTGCTGATGTAATTGTACACCAATCACAGAGAGAAATGGTATCTTGAGCTCTCCCTTGTATTGAACAAGTTTCAGTAAATCAAAGCTACTTTATTAAACCACACAAACCACCAGACTCCCATTTCTCCAGCATCTTTCACAACCTCAGCACTGCCCAAAGTGCTTTATGTAAAATGAAGTTTTTTTATTCGTTCATGGGATGTGGGCGTCGCTGGCGAGGCCGGCATTTATTGCCCTTGAGAAGGTGGTGGTGAGCCGCCTTCTTGAGCCGCTGCAGTCCGTGTAGGAAATGGAATTACTGTTGTAATGTAGGAAATGTGGCAGCCAATTTGGGCACAGCAAGATCCCACAAACAGCAATGTGATAATGACCAAATAATCTGTTTTATTGATGTTGGTTGAGGGATAAATATTAACCCAGAACACTGGGAAGAACTCCCCTGCTCTTCTTCAACGAGTAGCCGTGGGATCTTTCACATCCACCTGAGAAGGCAGATGGGGCCTTGGTTTACCACATTCATAGGAACAGGCCCTGGTTGGGCCAAATGGCCTGTTTCTGTGTTGAAACTTTTCGGAATAGTGGGGGGGGGGGGTGAAGGATAAGTGAGGGTGTTTATAAACACAAACAGGAAGTGAATAATGGAGGGTAGGAGCACTGGAGGGAGGAGGGTGTGACACAGAGTTTAGCCCATTTATTATGAACGGTTTTTGGAGTGAGATTGGGGTCACTGGCAGCGGTGAAACAATCGACAGAGATAAGTGGAGCAAAGGAATCGGATCTAAAGAATGAGCAGAACTCTGGGCCAGTGAGTGAGTGGGCCCCAGGCTCCGGGCCACGCACAATATCCAGGTGTGGTCTCACCAAGGCCCTGTATAACTGCAGTAAGACATCCTTGCTCCTGTACTCAAATCCTCTTGCAATGAAGGCCAACATACCAGTTGCCTTCCGAACTGCTTGCTGCACCTGCATGTTTGCTTTCAGTGACTGGTGTACAAGGACATCCAGGTCCCTTTGTACATCAACATTTCCCAATCTATCACCATTTAAATAATACTCTGCCTTTCTGTTTTTCCTTCCGAAGTGGATAACTTCACATTTATCCACGTTATACTGCATCTGCCATGTATTTTTTTAAATTCGTTCATGGGATGTGGGCGTCACTGGCGAGGCCGGCATTTATTACCCATCCCTAATTGCCCTTGAGAAGGTGGTGGTGAGCCGCCTTCTTGAACCGCTGCAGTCCGTGTGGTGAAGGTTCTCCCACAGTGCTGTTAGGAAGGGAGTTCCAGGATTTTGACCCAGCGACGATGAAGGAACGGCGATATATTTCCAAGTCGGGATGGTGTGTGACTTGGAGGGGAACGTGCAGGTGGTGTTGTTCCCATGTACCTGATGCTCTTGTCCTTCCAGGTGGTAGAGGTCGCGGGTTTGGGAGGTGCTGTCGAAGAAGCCTTGCGAGTTGCTGCAGTGCATCCTGTGGATGGTGCACACTGCAGCCACGGTGCGCCAGTGGTGAATGTTTAGGGTGGTGGATGGGGTTCCAGTCAAGCGGGCTGCTTTGTCCTGGATGGTGTCAAGCTTCTTGAGTGTTGTTGGAGCTGCACTCATCCAGGCAAGTGGAGAGTATGAGAGTATTCCATCACCCTTGTGCCTTGTAAATGGTGGAAAGGTTTTGGGGAGTCAGGAGGTGAGTCACTCGCCGCAGAATACCCAGCCTCTGACCTGCTCTTGTAGCCACAGTATTCATATGGCTGGTCCAGTTAAGTTTCTGGTCAATGGTGACCCCCAGGATGTTGATGGTGGGGGATTTGGCGATGGTAATGCCGTTGAATGTTAAGGGGAAGTGGTGAGACCGTCTCTTGTTAGAGATGGTCATTGCCTGGAGCGAATGTTACTTGCCACTTATGAGCCCAAGCCTGGATGTTGTCCAGGTCTTGCTGCATGCGGGCTCGGATTGCTTCGTTATTTGAGGGGTTGCGAGTGGAACTGAACACTGTGCAATCATCAGCGAACATCCCCATTTCTGACCTTATGATGGAGGGAAGGTCATTGATGAAGCAGCTGAGGATGGTTGGGCCTCGGACACTGCCCTGAGGAACTCCTGCAGCAATGCCCTGGGGCTGAGATGATTGGCCTCCAACAACCATTACCATCTTCCTTTGTGCTTGCTATGACTCCAGCCACTGGAGAGTTTTCCCCCTGATTCCCATTGACTTCAATTTTACTAGGGCCCCTGGGTGCCACACTTGGTCAAATGCTGCCTTGATGTCAAGGGCAGTCACTCTCACTTTACCTCTGGAATTCAGCTCTTTTGTCCATGTTTGCACCAAGGCTGTAATGAGGTCTGGAGCCGAGTGGTCCTGGTGGAACCCAAACTGAGCATCGGTGAGCAGGTTATTGGTGAGTAAGTGCCGCTTGATAGCACTGTCGACGACACCTTCCATCACTTTGCTGAGGATTGAGAGTAGACTGATGGGGCGGTAATTGGCCGGATTGGATTTGTCCTGCTTTTTGTGGACAGGACATACCTGGGCAATTTTCCACATTGTCGGGTGGATGCCAGTGTTGTAACTGTACTGGAACAGCTTGGCTAGAGGCGCAGCTAGTTCTGGAGCACAAGACTTCAGCACTACAGCTGGGATGTTGTCGGGGCCCATAGCCGTTTCTTGATATCAGGCGATGGTTGGGATATCGGGAGGAGGCCGAGATGGATCATCCACTCGGCACTTCTGGCTGAAGATGGTTGCAAACGCTTCAGCCTTGTCTTTTGCACTGAGGGTAGCAAGGGCACAAAATGTACTCTGGGTGGGGTACTTCAATGTCCATCACCAAGAGTGGCTCGGTAGCACCACTACTGACCGAGCTGGCCGAGTCCTGAAGGACATAGCTGCCAGACTGGGCCTGCGGCAGGTGGTGAGCGAACCAACACGAGGGAAAAACTTACTTGACCTCGTCCTCACCAATCTACCTGTCGCAAATGCATCTGTCCATGACAGTATTGGTAGGAGTGACCACCTCACAGTCCTCGGGAGATGAAATTACGTCTTCGCTCTGAGGACACCATCCAACGTGTTGTGCGGCACTACCACCGTGCTAAATGGGATAGATTCAGAACAGATCTAGCAGCTCAAAACTGGGCATCCATGAGGCGCTGTGGGCCATCAGCAGCAGCAGAATTGTATTCCAGCACAATCTGTAACCTCATGGCCCGGCATATTCCTCACTCTAACATTACCAACAAGCCAGGGGATCAACCCTGGTTCAATGAGGAGTGCAGAAGAGCATGCCAGGAGCAGCACCAGGTGTACTGAAAAATGAGGTGCCAACCTGGTGAAGCTACAACTCAGGACTACATGCATGCTAAACAGCGGAAGCAACATGCTATAGACAGAGCTAAGCGATTCCACAACCAACGGATCAGATCAAAGCTCTGCAGTCCTGCCACATCCAGTCGTGAATGGTGGTGGACAATTAAACAACTAACGGGAGGAGGAGGCTCTGCAAACATCCCCATTCTCAATGATGGCGGAGTCCAGCACGTGAGTGCAAAAGACAAGGCTGAAGCGTTTGCAACCATCTTCAGCCAGAAGTGCCGAGTGGATGATCCATCTCGGCCTCCTCCAGATATCCCCACCATCACGGAAGCCAGTCTTCGGCCAATTTGATTCACTCCACGTGATATCAAGAAATGGCTGAGTGCACTGGATACAGCAAAGGCTATGGGCCCCGACAACATCCCAGCTGTCGTGCTGAAGACTTGTGCTCCAGAACTAGCTGCGCCTCTAGCCAAGCTGTTCCAGTACAGTTACAACACTGGCATCTACCCGACAATGTGGAAAATTGCCCAGGTATGTCCTGTCCACAAAAAGCAGGACAAATCCAATCCGGCCAATTACCGCCCCATCAGTCTACACTCAATCATCAGCAAAGTGATGGAAGGTGTCGTCGACAGTGCTATCAAGCGGCACTTACCAATAACCTGCTCACCGATGCTCAGTTTGGATTCCGCCAGGACCACTCGGCTCCAGACCTCATTACAGCCTTGGTCCAAACATGGACACAAGAGCTGAATTCCAGAGGTGAGGTGAGAGTGACTGCCCTTGACATCAAGGCAGCATTTGACCGAGTGTGGCACCAAGGAGCCCTAGTAAAATTGAAGTCAATGGGAATCAGGGGGAAAACTCTCCAGTGGCTGGAGTCATACCTAGCACAAAGGAAGATGGTAGTGGTTGTTGGAGGCCAATCATCTCAGCCCCAGGGCATTGCTGCAGGAGTTCCTCAGGGCAGTGTCCTCGGCCCAACCATCTTCAGCTGCTTCATCAATGACCTTCCCTCCATCATAAGGTCAGAAATGGGGATGTTCGCTGATGACTGCACAGTGTTCAGTTCCATTCGCAACCCCTCAGATAATGAAGCAGTCCGAGCCTGCATGCAGCAAGACCTGGACAACATCCAGGCTTGGGCTCATAAGTGGCAAGTAACATTCGCGCCAGACAAGTGCCAGGCAATGACCATCTCCAACAAGAGAGTCTAACCACCTCCCCTTGACATTCAACGGCATTACCATCGCCGAATCCCCCACCATCAACATCCTGGGGGTCACCATTGACCAGAAACTTAACTGGACCAGCCATATAAATACTGTGGCTACGAGAGCAGGTCAGAGGCTGGGTATTCTGCGGCGAGTGACTCACCTCCTGACTCCGAAAAGCCTTTCCACCATCTACAAGGCACAAGTCAGGAGTGTGATGGAATACTCTCCACTTGCCTGGATGAGTGCAGCTCCAACAACACTCAAGAAGCTCGACACCATCCAAGATAAAGCAGCCCGCTTGATTGGCACCCCATCCACCACCCGAAACATTCACTCCCTTCACCACCGGCACACTGTGGCTGCAGTGTGCACCATCCACAGGATGCACTGCAGCAACTCGCCAAGGCTTCTTCGACAGCACCTCCCAAACCCGCGACCTCTACCACCTAGAAGGACAAGGGCAGCAGGCGCATGGGAACACCACCACCTGCACGTTCCCCTCCAAGTCACACACCATCCCGACTTGGAAATATATTGCCGTTCCTTCATTGTCGCTGGGTCAAAATCCTGGAACTCCCTTCCTAACAGCACTGTGGGAGAACCGTCACCACACGGACTGCAGCGGTTCAAGAAGGCGGCTCACCACCACCTTCTCGAGGGCAATTAGGGATGGGCAATAAATGCCAGCCTTGCCAGCGACGCCCACATCCCGTGAACGAATAATAAAAAAAAACCTGCTGGACTCCGCCATCATTGAGGATGCAGATGTTTACAGAGCCTCCTCCTCCCGTTACTTGTTTAATTGTCCACCACCATTCATGACTGGATGTGGCAGGACTGCAGAGCTTTGATCTGATCCGTTGGTTGTGGGATCGCTTAGCTCTGTCGATAGCATGTTGCTTCCGCTGTTTAGCATGCATGTAATCCTGAGTTGTAGCTTCACCAGGTTGGCATCTCATTTTTAGGTACACCTGGTGCTGCTCCTGGCATGCTCTTCTGCACTCCTCTTTGAACCAGGGTTGATCCCCTGACTTGTTGGTAATGGTAGAGTGAGGAATATGCCGGGCCATGAGGTTACAGATTGTGCTGGAATACAATTCTGCTGCTGCTGATGGCCCACAGCACCTCATGGATGCCCAGTTTTGAGCTGCTGGATACAAGCTCAATTGCTAAATTTAAATCCGAGATCGATAGCAGATCAGCCACGATCTTATCAAATGGCAGAGCAGGCACGAGGGGCTGAATGGCCTCCTCCTGTTCCTAGATCTGTTCTGAATCTATCCCATTTAGCACGGTGGTAGTGCCACACAACACGTTGGATGATGTCCTCAGTGCGAAGATGGGACTTCATCTCCACGAGGACTGTGCGGTGGTCATTCCTACCACTACTGTCATGGACAGATGCATCTACGACAGGTAGATTGGTGAGGACGAGGTCAAGTAAGTTTTTCCCCTGTGTTGGTTCACTCACCACCTGCTGCAGGCCCAGTCTAGCAGCTATGCCCACTCACTCAACTTGTCTAAATCGCCTTGAAGCCTCTTTGCATCCTCCTCACAACTCACAATCCCACCTAGTTTTGTGTTGTCAGCAAACTTGGAAATATTACATTTGGTTCCCTCATTGACATCATTGATATATATTGTGAATAGCTGGGGCCCAAGCACTGATCCCTGCGGTACCCCACTAGTCACTGCCTGCCACCCGAAAAAGACCTATTTATTCCTACTCAGTTTCCTGTCTGCTAACCAATTTTCAATCATAGTCACGGAAAGAGTCCAGCTCACTCACTCACTCTGTCATAGTCCAAGCTCACACTCACTCTGTCCCTCGCAAGGAGATACTCATAGTCCAGCTCACCCGCGCTCTCTCTCAAGGAGAGAGTCATAGTCCAGCTCCATAAGCGATAGGAGCAGGATTAGGCCATTCGGCCCTCGAGCCTGCTCCCCCATTTAATGAGATCATGGCTGATCTGATTTTTACCTCAACTCCACTTTCCCGCCCTTTCCCCATATCCTTTGACTCCCTCACTGATCAAAAATTTGTCTAACTCAGCCTTGAATGTATTCAATGACTCAGCCTCCACAGCTTTTCGGGGTAAAGCATTCCAAAGATTCACAACCCTCTGGGAGAAGAAATTCCCCCTCATTTCCGTCTTAAACGGGCAACCCCGTATTCTGAGACTATGCCCCCAAGTTTTAGATTCCCCCATGAGGGGTAACATCCTCTCAGCATCTACCCTATCGAGTCCCCTCAGAATCTTGTATGTTTCAATAAGATCTCCTCTCATTCTTCTAAACTCCAGTGTGTATAGACCCAACCTGTTCAATCTTTCCTCATAAGACAACCCTTCCATACCCGGAATCAACCTAGTGAACCTTCTCTGAACTGCCTCCAATGCAAGTATGTCCTTCCTTAAATAAGGGCACCAGAACTGTACGCAGTACTCCAGGTGTGGTCTCACCAGCACCCTGTACAGTTGTAGCATGGCTTCCCTGCTTTTATACTCCATCCCCCGAGAAATAAAGGCCAATATTCCATTTGCCTTCTGGATTACCTGCTGCACCTGTATGTTGATTTTTTGTGTTTCATGTACGAGGACACCCAGATCCCTCTGTACCGCAGCATTTTGTAGTATTTCTCCATTCAAATAATATTTTGCTTTTTTATTTTTCCTCCCAAAGTGGATGACTTCACATTTTTCCACATTATATTCCATCTGACAAATTTTTGCCCATTCGCTTAACCTGTCAATATCCCTTTGCAGACACTTTGTGTCCTCATCACAACTTGCTTTTCCACCTATCTTTGTATCATCAACAAATTTGGCCACAAGACACTCTATTCCTTCATCCAAGTCATTGATATAGATTGTAAATAGTTGAGGCCCCAGCACTGAGCCCTGCGGCACCCCACTAGTTACAGATTGCCATTTTGAAAATGACCCTTTTATCCCGACTCTGTTCTCTGTTAGTTAGCCAATCCTCTATCCGTGCCAGTATATTACCCCCAACACCATGAGCTCTCTCTCTCTCTCAAGGAGAGTCATAGTCCAGCTCACTCTCACAAGAAGTCATAGTCCAGCTCTCTCTCACACAAGGAGAGTCAGAGTCCAGCTCACACACTCTCTCTCACACACAAGGAGTGTCACAGTCCAGCTCACTCTCTCACAAGAAGAGAGTCATAGTGCAGCTCACTCTCTCTCTCTCACAAGGAGTGTCACAGTCCAGCTCACTCACTCACTCTCACAAGGAGTGTCACAGTCCAGCTCACTCACTCTTACAAGGAGTGTGATAATCGAGCTCACACTCTCTCTCACACAAGGAGAGTCATAGTCCAGCTCACTCTCTCTCGTCATCGATGACACGTTGACAGGCCCTGCGAATACACAGGATCTGCTCAGACGAGGAGGAATGCGATGGACACCTACAGACGCTGAAAGACGCCCTCGTAAGAATGGGATATCACGCTCGACTCGTCGATCGACAGTTCCAACGGGCCACAGCGAAAAATCGCATAGACCTCCTCAGAAGACAAACACGGGACGCAACCAACAGAGTACCCTTCGTCGTCCAGTACTTCCCTGGAACGGAGAAACTACGCCATGTTCTCCGCAGCCTTCAACATGTCATCGATGACGACGAACACCTCGCTAAGGCCATCCCCACACCTCCACTACTCGCCTTCAAACAGCCACCCAACCTCAAACAGACCATCGTTCGCAGCAAATTACCCAGCTTTCAGGAAAACAGCGTCCATGACACCACACAACCCTGCCACGGCAACCTCTGCAAGACATGCCAGATCATCGACACAGATACCACCATCACACGAGAGGACACCACCCACCAGCTACATGGTTCATACTCCTGTGACTCGGCCAACGTTGTCTACCTCATACTTTGCAGGAAAGGATGCCCCGGAGCATGGTACATTGGCGAGACCATGCAGACACTGCGACAACGGATGAACGGACACCGCGCAACAATCACCAGACAGGAGGGTTCCCTCCCAGTTGGGGAACACTTCAGCAGTCAAGGACATTCAGCCACCGATCTTCGGGTAAGCATTCTCCAAGGCAGCCTTCGAGACACACGACAACGCAAAATCGTCGAGCAGAAATTGATAGCCAAGTTCCGCACCCATGAGGACGACCTCAACCGGGATCTTGGGTTCATGTCACGTTACAGGTAACCCCACCAGCGAAAAAAGAATGATCTGTTTTTAATACAACTGGTCATTCTCTTTCTCTTCCTTTCGGATGTTTCTCTCTCTCTGTCTTTGGGTTCTGACCGTTTGTATATTCAGTAGTCCTGTATGTAATGTCTCTCTGTCTGAACACTATTTGACTCCTTTGATTGCCTTGACAACAGGCAGTTGGAAAGATTATCTGTAATCACCGGGCATTGTTCTCTGACTATATATGCAGTAACCTTCATGGAATCCCACACTCACCTGACGAAGGAGAAAGCCTCCGAAAGCTTGTGATTTTCAAATAAAACTGTTGGACTATAACCTGGTGTTGTAAGATTCCTTACATTTGTCCACCCCAGTCCATCACCGGCATCTCCACATCTCTCTCTCACAAGGAGTGTCACAGTTCAGCTCACTCTCTCTCTCACAAGGAGTGTCACTGTCCAGCTCACACTCTCCCTCTCACAAGGCATGTCACAGTCCAGCTCACACTCTCTCACAAGGAGTGTCACAGTCCAGCTCTCACACTCTCACAAGGAGTGTCACAGTCCAGCTCACTCTCACAAGGAGTGTCACAGTCCAGCTCACTCTCTCTCACAAGGAGTGTCACAGTCCAGCTCACACACTCTCTCTCACAAGGAGTGTCACAGTCCAGCTTACACTCTCACAAGGAGTGTCACAGTCCAGCTCACACTCTCTCACAAGGTGTGTCACAGTCCAGCTCACACTCTCCCTCTCACAAGGCATGTCACAGTCCAGCTCACACACTCTCACAAGGTGTGTCACAGTCCAGCTCACACTCTCTCTCTCACAAGGAGTGTCACAGTCCAGCTCACTCACTCTCTCTCACAAGGAGTGTCACAGTCCAGCTCACTCACTCTCACAAGGAGTGTCACAGTCCAGCTCACAGACTCTCTCTCTCACAAGGAGTGTCACAGTCCAGCTCACTCTCTCACAAGGAGTGTCACAGTCCAGCTCACTCTCTCACAAGGAGTGTCACAGTCCAGCTCACTCTCTCACAAGGAGTGTCACAGTCCAGCTCACTCTCTCTCTCTCTCACAAGGAGTGTCACAGTCCAGCTCACTCTCTCACAAGGAGTGTCACAGTCCAGCTCACTCTCTCTCTCTCTCACACAAGGAGTGTCACAGTCCAGCTCACTCTCTCTCTCACAAGGAGTGTCACAGTCCAGCTCACTCTCTCACAAGGAGTGTCACAGTCCAGCTCACTCTCTCACAAGGAGTGTCACAGTCCAGCTCACACTCTCTCACAAGGAGTGTCACAGTCCAGCTCACACTCTCTCACAAGGAGTGTCACAGTCCAGCTCACTCTCTCACAAGGAGTGTCACAGTCCAGCTCACACTCTCTCACAAGGAGTGTCACAGTCCAGCTCACTCTCTCACAAGGAGTGTCACAGTCCAGCTCACTCTCTCACAAGGAGTGTCACAGTCCAGCTCACTCTCTCACAAGGAGTGTCACAGTCCAGCTCACTCTCTCTCTCTCTCTCACAAGGAGTGTCACAGTCCAGCTCACTCTCTCACAAGGAGTGTCACAGTCCAGCTCACTCTCTCACAAGGAGTGTCACAGTCCAGCTCACTCTCTCACAAGGAGTGTCACAGTCCAGCTCACTCTCTCTCTCTCTCACAAGGAGTGTCACAGTCCAGCTCACTCTCTCACAAGGAGTGTCACAGTCCAGCTCACTCTCTCTCTCTCTCACACAAGGAGTGTCACAGTCCAGCTCACTCTCTCTCTCACAAGGAGTGTCACAGTCCAGCTCACTCTCTCACAAGGAGTGTCACAGTCCAGCTCACTCTCTCACAAGGAGTGTCACAGTCCAGCTCACTCTCTCACAAGGAGTGTCACAGTCCAGCTCACACTCTCTCACAAGGAGTGTCACAGTCCAGCTCACTCTCTCACAAGGAGTGTCACAGTCCAGCTCACACTCTCTCACAAGGAGTGTCACAGTCCAGCTCACTCTCTCACAAGGAGTGTCACAGTCCAGCTCACTCTCTCACAAGGAGTGTCACAGTCCAGCTCACTCTCTCTCTCACACAAGGAGTGTCACAGTCCAGCTCACTCTCTCACAAGGAGTGTCACAGTCCAGCTCACTCTCTCTCTCTCTCTCACAAGGAGTGTCACAGTCCAGCTCACTCTCTCTCTCACACAAGGAGTGTCACAGTCCAGCTCACTCTCTCTCACAAGGAGTGTCACAGTCCAGCTCACACTCTCTCTCTCTCACAAGGAGTCATAGTCCAGCTCACTCACTCACAAGGAGTGTCACAGTCCAGCTCACTCTCTCACAAGGAGAGTCACAGTCCAGCTCACACTCTCTCACAAGGAGTGTCACAGTCCAGCTCACACTCTCTCTCACAAGGAGTCATAGTCCAGCTCACTCTCTCTCTCTCTCTCTCACACACAAGGAGTGTCATCGTCCAGCTCACTGTGTCTGTCTCTCTCACAACGAGAAAGTCATAGTCCAGCTCACACTATCTCTCTCACACACCAGGAGAGAGTCATAATCCAGCTCTCTCTCAACGAGAGTGTCATAGTCCAGCTCACTCTGTGTGAGAGAGTGTGTTTTACTTCAGGGAACACAAACACATGGCTCCAATCCAGCATTCATCTCTGGCTTTTATTAAATAGTGACTTCCTGTGAACAAACGCCCTGTAAACATCGTATTATCAGGCACTGCGACACAAGCAGAACCGACTCCCAGCAACACAGTCAGGAGACACTGGGTATCTCTTCCTCTGATTCACCCACTGACCCTGGGGTCTGTCGATAAGCAGTGTGATTGGCTGCTGTCCAAGTGAGGGTCTGGCTGTCTATGTGAAGGAGCCGCACTGAACCTCGGGGGGCAGGAGGGGGCAATGTTAAGACTCCAGATGCAGCATTTCCCCCTTGGTCCCTCCCCCAAACAGCTCAATGACCGAGGGCTCTGTCAGGCACAGAGGGCGACAGGCTGTCTCACCAGTGATCAGTCTCCATCCCATTCCCCCTCACAGCCTCTGCTGTTTCTTGTGCTCCTGAAGGCATCGCGTGGTGCAAAAAGTGTAATCCAGGTACTCGAAGGGGACACGGCCCAGCAGAGACTGTCCACACATCCAGCAGCGCCTGTCGGGAGAATGGGGCAACGATGCAGTCACTGCCATAGAGAGGAAGGACCCAACACAGAGTAAATACCTGGGATTGAGTTACAGACTGGAATCTAATCGAGGGGTTCAGGGGTTTATATATAGAATCAAGGGGTTCGGGGGGGGGGGGGGGTGGGGGGTTTATATATGAAATATTTGAGTACAGGAGCAAGGATGTCTTACTGCAGTTATACAGGGCCTTGGTGAGACCACACCTGGAGTATTGTGTGCAGATTCGGTCTCCTTACCTAAGAAAGGATATACTTGCCATAGAGGGAGTGCAGCGAAGGTTCACCAGACTGATTCCTGGGATGGCAGGACTGTCGTATGAGGAGAGATTGGGTCGACTCGGCCTGTATTCACTCGAGTTTAGAAGAATGAGAGGGGATCTCATCGAAACATATAAAATTCTGACAGGGCTCGACAGACTGGATGTTTCCCCTGGCTGGGGGGGTCCAGAACGAGGGGTCACAGTCTCAGGATACGGGGTCGGACATTTAGGACTGAGATGAGGAGAAATTTCTTCACTCAGAGGGTGGTGAACCTGTGGAATTCTCTACCACAGAAGGCTGTGGAGGCCAAGTCACTGAATATATTTAAGAAGGAGCTGGATAGATTTCTAGACACAAAAGGCATCAAGGGGTATGGGGAGAGAGCGGGAATATGGTATTGAGATACAGGATCAGCCATGATCATATTGAATGGTGGAGCAGGCTCGAAGGGCTGAATGGCCTACTCCTGCTCCTATTTTCTATGTTTCTATCGAGGGGCTCGGGGAGGTTTATTTATAGAATCGAGGGGCTCAGGGAGGTTTATTTATAGAATCGAGGGGCTCAGGGAGGTTTATTTATAGAATCGAGCGGCTCGGGAAGGTTTATTTATAGAATCGAGCGGCTCGGGGAGGTTTATTTATAGAATCGAGCGGCTCGGGGAGGTTTATTTATAGAATCGAGCGGCTCGGGGAGGTTTATTTATAGAATCGAGCGGCTCGGGGAGGTTTATTTATAGAATCGAGGGGCTCAGGGAGGTTTATTTATAGAATCGAGCGGCTCGGGAAGGTTTATTTATAGAATCGAGCGGCTCGGGGAGGTTTATTTATAGAATCGAGCGGCTCGGGGAGGTTTATTTATAGAATCGAGCGGCTCGGGGAGGTTTATTTATAGAATCGAGGGGCTCAGGGAGGTTTATTTATAGAATCGAGGGGCTCAGGGAGGTTTATTTATAGAATCGAGCGGCTCGGGAAGGTTTATTTATAGAATCGAGCGGCTCGGGGAGGTTTATTTATAGAATCGAGCGGCTCGGGGAGGTTTATTTATAGAATCGAGCGGCTCGGGGAGGTTTACTTATAGAATCGAGGGGCTCGGGGAGGTTTATTTATAGAATCGAGGGGCTCAGGGAGGTTTATTTATAGAATCGAGCGGCTCGGGAAGGTTTATTTATAGAATCGAGCGGCTCGGGAAGGTTTATTTATAGAATCGAGCGGCTCGAGGAGGTTTATTTATAGAATCGAGCGGCTCGGGGAGGTTTATTTATAGAATCGAGCGGCTCGGGGAGGTTTATTTATAGAATCGAGCGGCTCGAGGAGGTTTATTTATAGAATCGAGCGGCTCGAGGAGGTTTATTTATAGAATCGAGCGGCTCGGGGAGGTTTATTTATAGAATCGAGCGGCTCGGGGAGGTTTATTTATAGAATCGAGCGGCTCGGGGAGGTTTATTTATAGAATCGAGCGGCTCGGGGAGGTTTATTTATAGAATCGAGCGGCTCGGGGAGGTTTATTTATAGAATCGAGCGGCTCGGGGAGGTTTATTTATAGAATCGAGCGGCTCGGGGAGGTTTATTTATAGAATCGAGCGGCTCGGGGAGGTTTATTTATAGAATCGAGCGGCTCGGGGAGGTTTATTTATAGAATCGAGCGGCTCGGGGAGGTTTATTTATAGAATCGAGCGGCTCGGGGAGGTTTATTTATAGAATCGAGCGGCTCGGGGAGGTTTATTTATAGAATCGAGCGGCTCGGGGAGGTTTATTTATAGAATCGAGCGGCTCGGGGAGGTTTATTTATAGAATCGAGCGGCTCGGGGAGGTTTATTTATAGAATCGAGCGGCTCGGGGAGGTTTATTTATAGAATCGAGCGGCTCGGGGAGGTTTATTTATAGAATCGAGCGGCTCGGGGAGGTTTATTTATAGAATCGAGCGGCTCGGGGAGGTTTATTTATGGAATCGAGCGGCTCGGGGAGGTTTATTTATAGAATCGAGCGGCTCGGGGAGGTTTATTTATAGAATCGAGCGGCTCGGGGAGGTTTATTTATAGAATCGAGCGGCTCGGGGAGGTTTATTTATAGAATCGAGCGGCTCGGGGATGTATATTTATGATGTGGAGATGCCGGTGATGGACTGGGGTTGACAATTGTAAACAATTTTACAACACCAAGTTATAGTCCAGCAATTTTATTTTAAATTCACAAGCTTTCGGAGGCTTCCTCCTTCGTCAGGTGAACGATGTGAAAATGATGTCAGGTGAACGATGTCAGGTGAACGATTTTTCACATTGTTCACCTGACGAAGGAGGAAGCCTCCGAAAGCTTGTGAATTTAAAATAAAATTGCTGGACTATAACTTGGTGTTGTAAAATTGTTTACAAAGGTATATTTATGGAATCGAGTGGCTCGAGGAGGTTTATTTATAGAATCGAGCGGCTCGGGGAGGTTTATTTATGGAATCGAGTGGCTCGAGGAGGTTTATTTATAGAATCGAGCGGCTCGGGGAGGTTTATTTATGGAATCGAGTGGCTCTCTCTACCTGTGATGATGGACCGTTCCACTGTGGACCAACTGCTGGGCAAAGCGTTTCTCTGCAGCCAGAGCCCGCTGGAAAAAGGAGCACAGTGACACTGTAGATCATTCAACGTCCTGACATTGTTAATCCTCCGCCCCCTCCTTGTGTTTTGCCCCTCTGTGGGGTGGGGGCGCCCCTGCCACCCCTCCCAAAGGTGCTGACTCTCGCTAGGGTCAGGGATCCACGGATACAGCTCCCCTCTGGTACCTCAACCAGGATCCTGGACAATGTCTTCAGACAATTTGATCTGGAGGGATCAGAGCCAGGCACCTTCCGGTCCTCTCCATCAGAGCACAAATAAGAGAAGGGGCGGTGATCTCCCGCTCCGTGTGTCTCGGTCCCACACCGGGCGGTGATCTCCCGCTCCGTGTCTCTCGGTCCCACACCGGGCGGTGATCTCCCGCTCCGTGTCTCTCGGTCCCACACCGGGCGGTGATCTCCCGCTCCGTGTCTCTCGGTCCCACACCGGGCGGTGATCTCCCGCTCCGTGGGGCTCAGTCCCACACCGGGCGGTGATCTCCCGCTCCGTGTCTCTCGATCCCACACCGGGCGGTGATCTCCCGCTCCGTGTCTCTCGATCCCACACCGGGCGGTGATCTTCCGCTCCGTGTCTCTCGATCCCACACCGGGCGGTGATCTCCCGCTCCGTGTCTCTCGGTCCCACACCGGGCGGTGATCTCCCGCTCCGTGTCTCCCGGTCCCACACCGGGCGGTGATCTCCCGCTCCGTGTCTCCCGGTCCCACACCGGGCGGTGATCTCCCGCTCCGTGTCTCCCGGTCCCACACCGGGCGGTGATCTCCCGCTCCGTGTCTCCCGGTCCCACACCGGGCGGTGATCTCCCGCTCCGTGTCTCCCGGTCCCACACCGGGCGGTGATCTCCCGCTCCGTGTCTCTCGGTCCCACACCGGGCGGTGATCTCCCGCTCCGTGTCTCTCGGTCCCACACCGGGCGGTGATCTCCCGCTCCGTGTCTCTCGGTCCCACACCGGGCGGTGATCTCCCGCTCCGTGTCTCTCGGTCCCACACCGGGCGGTGATCTCCCGCTCCGTGTCTGTCGGTCCCACACCGGGCGGTGATCTCCCGCTCCGTGTCTCTCGGTCCCACACCGGGCGGTGATCTCCCGCTCCGTGTCTCTCGGTCCCACACCGGGCGGTGATCTCCCGCTCCGTGTCTCTCGGTCCCACACCGGGCGGTGATCTCCCGCTCCGTGTCTCTCAGTCCCACACCGGGCGGTGCTGTTCCCGGTCAGCTTAGGATCGCGTGGGATACAGGATGGGAAACAAAGGAAGGGCAAAATCCCTAATACTAGGATCAAGGTGGTGGGTCGCGCTTTCAAAAATAAAGCAGCGCTTGAAATTTTCGGCAGCAGTCTGCACGTGTCTCTGTTCCTACCTTCTCTCTCTCACTCATCGCTGCGTATCTTTTCTTCTCCATCTCCTCCTCTTCCTTTCTCTTTTTTTCTTCCTTCTGTTCTTTCTCCCTCAGTTTCTTTGCTGCTTTCTGAGCTCGTTTCTTCTCTGCTTTTTTCGACTCAATTTCAGAGGTCAAAGGAGCAGGAAACTGCAGAACACAAAGGATCCCTGGTAGCACACGGAGTGTAACACGTCCATAAAATAATACCACACCGTTAACGGGTATAATATCCCCATATAATAACACCCCGTTACTGGGTATAATATCCTGATATAATAACACACCGTTACTGGGTATAATATCCCCATATAATAACACCCCGTTACTGGGTATAATATCCTGATATAATAACACACCGTTACTGGGTATAATATCCTGATATAATAACACCCCGTTACTGGGTATAATATCCCAATATAATAACACACCGTTACTGGGTATAATATCCCAATATAATAACACACCGTTACTGGGTATAATATCCCAATATAATAACACCCCGTTACTGGGTATAATATCCTGATATAACACACTGTTACTGGGTATAATATCCTGATATAATAACACCCCGTTACTGGGTATAATATCCCAATATAATAACACACCGTTACTGGGTATAATATCCCAATATAATAACACACCGTTACTGGGTATAATATCCCAATATAATAACACCCCGTTACTGGGTATAATATCCCAATATAATAACACCCCGTTACTGGGTATAATATCCTGATATAACACACTGTTACTGGGTATAATATCCTGATATAATAACACCCCGTTACTGGGTATAATATCCCAATATAATAACACACCGTTACTGGGTATAATATCCCAATATAATAACACACCGTTACTGGGTATAATATCCCAATATAATAACACCCCGTTACTGGGTATAATATCCCAATATAATAACACACCGTTACTGGGTATAATATCCTGATATAATAACACACTGTTACTGGGTATAATATCCTGATATAATAACACACCGTTACTGGGTATAATATCCCAATATAATAACACACCGTTACTGGGTATAATATCCTGATATAATAACACCCCATAACTGGGTATAATATCCCTGTAATTGATCATCTTGATGCTTTGCTTCTACCTGTGCTTTTCCGTAGTCGTATCTCCCTGGGTGGTCTGCCATGTATCTGCGAAATTCGTTCCTCGTATCTTTGTCAGCGGAAACTGCGTAAGCTGACTGGCCCCGTTTATCCCTGCAAAATACACACATAAACAAGGACCCCCAGAAACAACCACTGGTTAACAGAGTCCCCCAGAAACAACAGTCATTAACAGAGACCCCCAGAAAGAACCACTGGTTAACAGAGACCCCCAGAAACAACAGTGGTAAACAGAGACCCCCAGAAACAACTACTGGTTAACAGAGACCCCCAGAAACAACAGTCATTAACAGAGACCCCCAGAAAGAACCACTGGTTAACAGAGACCCCCAGAAACAACAGTCATAAACACAGACCCCCAGAGACAACACTGGTAAACAGAGACCCCCCCAGAGATAACACTGGTAAACAGAGACCCCCCCCAGAGATAACACTGGTAAACAGAGACCCCCAGAGACAACAGTCGTAAACAGAGACCCCCAGAGACAACAGTCGTAAACAGAGACCGCCAGAAGCAACAGTCGTAAACAGAGCCCCCCAGAAGCAACAGTCGTAAACAGAGACCCCCAGAGACAACACTGGTAAACAGAGACCCCCAGAAGCAACAGTTGTAAGCAGAGACCCCCAGAGACAACAGTCGTAAACAGAGACTCCCAGAGACAACAGTCGTAAACAGAGACTCCCAGAGACAACAGTCGTAAACAGAGACCCCCAGAAACAACAGTCGTAAACAGAGACCCCCAGAAACAACAGTCGTAAACAGAGACCCCCAGAAACAACAGTCGTAAACAGAGACCCCCAGAAACAGGACATGAAGCTGGATGTCAGTTCCCTGGATCAATTGTATTCATGTTACAACAACAGCAAACAGTCTTCACTCCAGGGCAAGATGCCACAAAGAGCAACATGACAAATGATTTGAAAAGTGCCGTGAGCTCAGAACCGAGAACGGGGCCTCGGTTTAATTTTTCATCTGCAGCGCTGACCCTCAGACAGTGCGGCGCTCCCTCGGCGCTGACCCTCAGACAGTGCGGCGCTCCCTCGGCGCTGACCCTCAGACAGTGCGGCGCTCCCTCGGCGCTGACCCTCAGACAGAGCGGCGTTCCCTCGGCGCTGACCTTCAGACAGTGCGGCGCTCCCTCGGCGCTGACCCTCAGACAGTGCGGCGTTCCCTCGGCGCTGACCTTCCGACAGTGCGGCGCTCCCTCGGTGCTGACCCTCACAGTGCGGCGCTCCCTCGGTGCTGACCTTCCGACAGTGCGGCGCTCCCTCGGCGCTGACCCTCAGACAGTGCGGCGCTCCCTCGGCGCTGACCCTCAGACAGTGCGGCGCTCCCTCGGTGCTGACCCTCACAGTGCGGCGCTCCCTCGTGCTGACCTTCCGACAGTGCGGTGCTCCCTCGGCGCTGACCCTCAGACAGTGCGGCGCTCCCTCGGCGCTGCACTGGAGTACCAGCCTGGATTATGGGGCTCAAGTCTCTGGAGTGGGGCTTGGACCCATGACCTCCTGACTCAGAGGCGAGAGTTTGAGCGGAGCTGATGCACAGCAGACACCCTGAGCAATTTGCCGAGGTAAGTATCTGGTCTCTCACACGAAGGAAGGAGAGTGGGGCACCAAGGGGGAGGTGTCTCCAGTGAAACCCCTGCCCCAGGAGTCAGCGAGTTCGGAAGAGTGTGAGAATTGGAAGCGGGACCTTGTATGCTGCAATGATAAACATTTGGACGACTCATGCGGTGCCCGGCGCCGGTGACTTTCATTATGGAATCATACAGGAGGCCATTCGGCCCATCGTGCCTGTGCCGGCTCTTTGAAAGAGCTATCCAATTAGTCCCACTCCCCTGCTCTTTCCCCATAGGCCTGCAAATGTTCTCCCTTCAAGTATTTATCCAATTCCCTTTTGAAAGTTATTATTGAATCTGCTTCCACCGCCCTTTCAGGCAGCGCATTCCAGATCAGAGCAACTCGCTGCGTAAAAAAATGTTTCCTCATCTCCCCTCTGCCTCTTTTGCCGATCACCTTAAATCTGTGTCCTCTGGTTACCGACCCTCCTGTTACTGGAAACAGTTTCTCCTTATTTACTCTATCAAAACCATTCATGATTTTGAACACCTCGATCAAATCTCCCCTTCACCTTCTCTGTTCTGAGAACAATCCCAGCTTCTCCACATAACTGAAGTCCCTCATAGAAAAGAAAATAGGAGCAGGAGTAGGTCATTTGAGCCTGCTCCGCCATTCAACATGATCATGGCTGATCCTCTATCTCAATACCATATTCCCGCTCTCTCCTCATATCCCTTGATGCCTTTTGTGTCTAGAAATCTACCTAGCTCCTTCTCATCTGTGGAATCATTCTAGTGAATCTCTGCTGCACCCTCTCTAAGGCCTTGACATCCTTCCTAAAGTGTGGTGCCCAGAATTGAACACAATACTCCAGCTGGGGCCTAACCAGTGTTTGATAAAGGTTTAGCTCGGTGGGTGGTCTCACCTGATGACGGGGTCACAGCCGGAATCCATCAGGAGACGGAGGACTGTACGCTGGCCAGCAGCCGCTGCCACATGGAGCAGGGTGAACCCTGCCTCATCCAGCGGTTCACTCAACATGGTCGCTGTAGCCAATCCAGGCAGCGAATCATCATCCCCAGGGGGTCCTGTACCCACACTGTCCTCCCCCGGGGATCCTGAGCTGAGACGATGCAGTTTGTCTGGTGTGTGACGCTCCGTGCCCGACTGGCTCTCTACGTCATGTCTCGTTAGACCGTGGGTCTCCGTTCCTCGCTCCTGGTGGGTTTGCGTTACGCTCTCTGCCGCCTGACGCGAAGAGTTAGTCTCGCCGGAGAGGTCCAGCTCCGTGACGCGAGTCGGGAGCACGTGGCGCAGTAACTCCCGCAGCTGCTCCACATTGCCAGTCTGACATCCGGTGTACAGCTCGTTCCTCACTCGATACCACTCCCTCTCTGCAAAATACAAAGCTTTTCATCTCATTCCAATGCTCTCCTGGCCGGCCTCCCATCTTCCACCCTCCATAAACTTCAGCTCATCCAAAACTCTGCTGCCCCGTATCCGAACTCGCACCAACTCCTGTTCTCCCATCACCCCCCTGTGCTCGCTGACCGACAATGGCTCCTGGTCCAGGAACACCTCAATTTTAAAATCCTCATCTGTGTTTTTAAATCCCTCCATTGCCCTCACCCCTCCCTATCTCTGTAACCTCATTCAGCCCTACAACCCTCCGAGATCTCTGCGCTCCTCCAATTCCGGCCTCTTGCGCATTCCCGATTCCCATCGCTCCACCATTGGCGGCCGTGCCTTCAGCTGCCTGGGCCCTGAGCTCTGGAATTCCCTCCCTAAACCTCTCTCCCTCCCTCTCCTCCTTTAAGATGCTCTTTAAAACCCACCTCTTTGACCAAGCTTTTGGTCACCTGTCCTAATATCTCCTTATTTGGCTCGGTGTTAAATTGTTTCTGATAATCGCTCCTGTGAAGCGTCTTGGGAGGTTTCACAACGTAAAGGTGCGAAATAATTGCAGATTGTTCTTGTTTTCACTTGGGTCCCTCTGCCTCCTGCTTCCAACTTCTCCCCATATCCCTCAATCCCACCTACCCACCTTCTACCCCCCGGCCCCCGACCCCGCCGTCTCCCCCCCCCCCGTCCCCCGCCGTCTCCCCCCCCCTTCCCCTCCGTCTCCCCACCCCCCCCGTCCCCCGCCGTCTCCCCCCCCCTTCCCCTGCCGTCTCCCCCCCCCTTCCCCTCCGTCTCCCCACC
The DNA here is from genome assembly GCF_035084215.1 of Heptranchias perlo. Lineage (NCBI taxonomy): Eukaryota > Metazoa > Chordata > Chondrichthyes > Hexanchiformes > Hexanchidae > Heptranchias > Heptranchias perlo. The sequence continues at coordinate 51,303 of NW_027139718.1, read as the reverse complement.
CCCCCCCGTCCCCTCCGTCTCCCCTTCCCCCGACCCCGACGTCTCCCTTCCCCCGACGTCTCCCCCCCCACCCCCCGTCTCCCCACAATCCTCAATTCCATGTCTCTCTTGAACACATCTAATTGCCATTTGACCCCCCATTCACATTGTGCCCTGCAGTGTCACTGAGATTATTTCTCAGTTGAATTGCGCTTTGGATAAGAATCTCCCCCTCCAACTCCTCTCTTACTCTCAATCTCCTCATTTTAAACCTTTGTTCCCGTGATTTCACCACAGGGAACTCTTAGACTGGATGCACTCTGTCCAGTCCCTCCCTGGCCTTGGGGATTTTAATCTTAGTTTTTCTTCTGGTATGGGGAGTAGGTGGGATTGAGGGATATGGGGAGTAGGTGGGATTGAGGGATATGGGGAGTAGGTGGGATTGAGGGATATGGGGAGTAGGTGGGATTGAGGGATATGGGGAGTAGGTGGGATTGAGGGATATGGGGAGTAGGTGGGATTGAGGGATTGAGGAATATGGGGAGTAGGTGGGATTGAGGGATATGGGGAGTAGGTGGGTAGGTGGGATTGAGGGATATGGGGAGTAGGTGGGTAGGTGGGATTGAGGGATATGGGGAGTAGGTGGGTAGGTGGGATTGAGGGATATGGGGAGTAGGTGGGTAGGTGGGATTGAGGGATATGGGGAGTAGGTGGGTAGGTGGGACTAATCTGTGAAAAGGGAGGGGCCTGTTGGCTCAGGACTTCCAGCTCCGTGTGGGGCATTTACTGAAAGAGGATGGTGCAGATTTCTTTTCAGGATACCTTCAAGTGGGCAGGCAGGGCTCGCTCGGTTATTTCTTGGCTGTTTCTTTGTCTGGTCCTTTGCTTTAGTTGAAAACTGCTCGGTCTCAGGAACAGCAGTTTGCGAACTCTCGGTCTGTGTCATCTCATCATCAGGAGTGTTCGGTGCTGCACAAACAAAACATGCTCAGAATCGCAAGATACAGAGTAAAGCTCCCTCTACACTGTCCCATCAAACACTCCCAGGGCAGGTACAGCACGGGTTAGATACAGAGTAAAGCTCCCTCTACACTGTCCCATCAAACACTCCCAGGGCAGGTACAGCACGGGTTAGATACAGAGTAAAGCTCCCTCTACACTGTCCCATCAAACACTCCCAGGGCAGGTACAGCACGGGTTAGATACAGAGTAAAGCTCCCTCTACACTGTCCCATCAAACACTCCCAGGGCAGGTACAGCACGGGTTAGATACAGAGTAAAGCTCCCTCTACACTGTCCCATCAAACACTCCCAGGGCAGGTACAGCACGGGTTAGATACAGAGTAAAGCTCCCTCCACACTGTCCCATCAAACACTCCCAGGGCAGGTACAGCACGGGTTAGATACAGAGTAAAGCTCCCTCCACACTGTCCCATCAAACACTCCCAGGGCAGGTACAGCACGGGTTAGATACAGAGTAAAGCTCCCTCTACACTGTCCCATCAAACACTCCCAGGGCAGGTACAGCACGGGTTAGATACAGAGTAAAGCTCCCTCTACACTGTCCCATCAAACACTCCCAGGGCAGGTACAGCACGGGTTAGATACAGAGTAAAGCTCCCTCCACACTGTCCCATCAAACACTCCCAGGGCAGGTACAGCACGGGTTAGATACAGAGTAAAGCTCCCTCCACACTGTCCCATCAAACACTCCCAGGGCAGGTACAGCACGGGTTAGATACAGAGTAAAGCTCCCTCTACACTGTCCCATCAAACACTCCCAGGGCAGGTACAGCACGGGTTAGATACAGAGTTATCTTACCTCCCGTCCGCTTTGTCTCCTCCCTACAATCCATCTTCTTTTTCTTTTTCCTTTTCTTTTTTGGTGACACTTCGAATTCCCGGAGGTCCAACGTTCCCAGAGTTTCTTCCACCAATTCCAGGGAACATGGTAAATCAGCAGCATCTACAGTAAGTTCGTCACGATCTGTAGGTCAAGAATACAAAGGTGACAGTTACACACACTAGGGAGTACAGCCTGTGTACCCGGAGAGAGTACAGCCCCTGTACTCAGTGTAAAGATATTTCGCTCCCCCCGGGGCCGCCCCTCCGACCGAGCAGCGCTCCCCCCCCGGGCCGCCCCACCGACCGAGCAGCGCTCCCCCCCCGGGGCCGCCCCTCCGACCGAGCAGCGCTCCCCCCCCGGGGCCGCCCCTCCGACCGAGCAGCGCTCCCCCCCTGGGGCCGCCCCTCCGACCGAGCAGCGCTCCCCCCCTGGGGCCGCCCCTCCGACCGAGCAGCGCTCCCCCCCCGGGGCCGCCCCTCCGACCGAGCAACGCTCTTTCAGTACTGCACTGGGAGTGTCAGCCTGGATTTTGCGCTAAGTCTCTGGAATGAGGATCGAACACACGACCTTCAGACACGAGGGGCTTGTCACGAAATCCCCAACCATAAGAAATAATATTTCCCTATTCACTATCAAAGTGATTTGTAATTTTGAAATCCTCTATTGAATATCCTCTTAACCTTCTCCGCTCCAGTACCTCAAGATTAGACAGAATGAACAGCACAGAATCAGGCCAATCGGCCCAACGAGTCAATGCCGGTGTTTATGCTCCACACGAGCCTCCTCCCTATTTCATCTCACACCATTAGTCTTTTTTTTCTTATTCTCGGGATGTGGGTGTTGCTGGCGAGGCCGGCATTTATTGCCCATTCCCTAATTGCCCTTGAGAAGGTGGTGGTGAGCCGCCTTCTTGAACCGCTGCAGTCCGTGTGGTGAAGGTTCTCCCACAGTGCTGTTAGGAAGGGAGTTCCAGGATTTTGACCCAGCGACGATGAAGGAACGGCGATATATTTCCAAGTCGGGATGGTGTGTGACTTGGAGGGGAACGTGCAGGTGGTGTTGTTCCCATGTGCCTGCTGCTCTTGTCCTTCTAGGTGGTAGAGGTCGCGGGTTTGGGAGGTGCTGTCGAAGAAGCCTTGGTGAGTTGCTGCAGTGCATCCTGTGGATGGTACACACTGCAGCCACGGTGCGCCGGTGGTGAAGGGAGTGAATGTTTAGGGTGGTGGATGGGGTGCCAATCAAGTGGGCTGCATTGTCCTGGATGGTGTCGAGCTTCTTGAGTGTTGTTTGAGCTGCACTCATCCAGGCAAGTGGAGAGTATTCCATCACACTCCTGACTTGTGCCTTGTAGATGGTGGAAAGGCTTTGGGGAGTCAGGAGGTGAGTCACCCGCTGCAGAATACCCAGCCTCTGACCTGCTCTTGTACTCTCAGTATTTATGTGGTTGGTCCAGTTAAGTTTTTGGTCAATGGTGACCCCCAGGATGTTGATGGTGGGGGATTTGGCAATGGTAATGCCGTTGAATGTCAGGGGGAGGTGGTTAGACACTCTTGTTGGAGATGGTCATTGCCTGGCACTTGTCTGGCGCAAATGTTACTTGCCACTTATCAGCCCAAGCCTGGATGTTGTCCAGGTCTTGCTGCATGCGGGCTCGGACTGCTTCATTATTTGAGGGGTTGCGAATGGAACTGAACACTGTGCAGTCATCAGCGAACATCCCCATTTCTGACCTTATGATGGAGGGAAGGTCACTGATGAAGCAGCTGAAGATGGTTGGGCCTAGGACACTGCCCTGAGGAACTCCTGCAGCAATGTCCTGGGGCTGAGATGATTGGCCTCCAACAACCACTACCATCTTCCTTTGTGCTGGGTATGAATCCAGCCACTGGAGAGTTTTCCCCCTGATTACCACTGACTTCAATTTTACGAGGGCTCCTTGGTGCCACACTCTTCTCATAACTGCAGTCTTCTCGTGAAGACAAATATAGGTCCCATACAGTCAGAAACGGGAGAATTTATAATGGGGAACAAGGAAATGGCAGAGAATTAAACAAATACTTTGGTTCTGTCTTCACGGAAGAGGACACAAATAACTTCCCAGAAATGCTAGGGAACCAAGGATGTAAGTGAGGAATTAAAGGAAATTAAGAACATAAGAAATAGGAGCAGGAGTAGGCCAATCGGCCCCTCGAGCCTGCTCCGCCATTCAATAAGATCATGGCTGATCTGATCCTAACCTCAAATCTAAATTCATGTCCAATTTCCTGCCCGCTCCCCGTAACCCCTAATTCCCTTTACTTCTAGGAAACTGTCTATTTCTGTTTTAAATTTATTTAATGATGTAGCTTCCACAGCTTCCTGGGGCAGCAAATTCCACAGACCTACTACCCTCTGAGTGAAGAAGTTTCTCCTCATCTCAGTTTTGAAAGAGCAGCTCCTTATTCTAAGATTATGCCCCCTCGTTCTAGTTTCACCCATCCTTGGGAACATCCTTACCGCATCCACCCGATCAAGACCCTTCACAATCTTATATGTTTCAATAAGATCGCCTCTCATTCTTCTGAACTCCAATGAGTAGAGTCCCAATCTACTCAACCTCTCCTCATATGGCCGCCCCCTCATCCCCGGGATTAACCGAGTGAACCTTTTTTGTACTGCCTCGAGAGCAAGTATGTCTTTTCTTAAGTATGGATACCAAAACTGTATGCAGTATTCGAGGTGCGTTCTCACCAATACCTTATATAACTGCAGCAATACCTCCCTGTTTTGATATTCTATCCCCCCGAGCAATTAAAGCCAACATTCCGTTGGCCTTCTTGATCACCTGCTGCACCTGCATACTAACTTTTTGATTTTCTTGCACTAGGACCCCCAGATCCCTTTGTACTGCAGTACTTTCCAGTTTCTTGCCATTAAGATAATAACTTGCTCTCTGATTTTTCCTGCCAAAGTGCATAACCTCACATTTTCCAATATTGTATTGCATCTGCCAAATCTCCGCCCACTCACCCAGCCTGTCTATATCCCCTTGTAGGTTTTTTATGTCCTCCTCACTCTCTACTTTCCCTCCCATCTTTGTATCATCTGCAAACTTTGATATGTTACACTCGGTCCCCTCCTCCAAATCGTTAATATAGATTGTAAAGAGTTGGGGACCCAGCACCGACCCCTGTGGAACACCACTGGCTACTGGTTGCCAGTCTGAGAATGAACCATTTATCCCAACTCTCTGCTTCCTGTTAGATAACCAATCCTTCACCCATGCCAGAATATTACCCCCAATCCAGTGATTCTTTATCTTGAGCAATAATCTTTTATGTGGCACCTTGTCGAATGCCTTCTAGTATTAGTAAAAATAGTGCTGGAGAAATGAATGAGTCTGAAAGCCGATAAATCCCCAGGGCCTGATAATCTGCATCCCAGAGTATTAAAAGAGGTAGCCATGGAAATAGTGGATGCATTAGTTGTCATCTTCCAAAATTCTATAGATTATGGAACAGTTCCTGCAGATTGGAGGGTGGCAAATGTAACCCCACTATTTAAAAAAGGAGGGAGAGAAAACAGGGAACTACGGACTGGTTAGCCTAACATCAGTAGTAGGGAAAATGCTAGAGTCTATTATAAAGGATTTGATAACAGGACACTTAGAAAATATCAACAAGATTAGGCAAAGTCAACATGGATTTATGAAAGGGAAATCATGTTTGACAAACATACTGGAGATTTTTTGATGATTTTGGGGAAAGAGAGCGCTGTTCTGTTGGGACAGACTACACCTGAACCATGCAGGGACCAGAGTTCTAGCGCATCGAATAACTAGGGAGGTAGATAGGGCTTTAAACTAAATAATTGGGGGAGGGTCCCGGTGGAGAGAAATCTAGAATGCGAAAGAGAAAAGACAAAGAAGCAGTGCAGGAAAGTGATTGGGGCATGGATAACCAGATTGTGTCAGGAAAGGACAGAGCGTACAAACAAAAGACAACAAATAGGGCCTGAGTAAGGAAAAATGATAATAAGACAAATAGGGCCATAGTACAGAAAAATGTTAAGATGTCTAAAAATGTTAAAAAGACAAGTCTAAAGGCACTGTATCTGAATGCACAAAGCATTCATAATAAGGTAGACGAATTAACAGCGCAAATAAATGTAAACGGATATGATATAATTGCGATTACAGAGACATGGCTGCAGGGTGACCAAGGCTGGGGGCTGAATATCCAAGGGTCTTCGATATTTAGGAAGGACAAGCAAAAAGGAAAAGGAGGTGGGGTGGTGTTGTTAGTAAAGGATGAAATCAGAGCAATAGTGAGAAAGGATATTGGCTCAGAAAATCAAGATGTAGAATCAGTGTGGGTGGAGTTAAGAAGCACCAAGGGGCAGAAAACACTGGTGGGATTTGTCTATAGGCCTCCAAATAGTCGTGGTAATGTAGGGGATGGGATCAAACAGGAAATTAGAGATGCATGTAACAAGGATACCACAGTAATCATGGGTGGCTTTAATCTACATATAGACTGGCCAAACCAAATTAGCAATAATACTGCAGAGGATGAATTCCTGGAGAGTGTACGAGATGGTTTTTTAGACCAGTACGTTGAGGAGCCAACCAGGGAACAGGCTATCCTGGATTGGGTATCGTGTAATGAGAAGGGGTTAATTAATAATCTTGTGCGGGGTCCTTTAGGGAAGAGTGACCATAACATGATAGAATTCTTCATTAAGATGGAAAGTGAAGTAGTCCAATCCAAAACTAGGGTCCTAAATCTAAACAAAGGAAACTATGAAGGTATGAGGAGTGAGTTGGCTATGATGGATTGGGAAGCTTCATTAAAAGGCATGACGGTGGATAGGCAATGGCTGACATTTAAGGAACGAATGCATGAATTGCAACAATTATACATTCCTTTCTGGCAGAAAAACACAAAAGGAAAAGCGGCCCAACCATGGCTTACAAAAGAAATTAAGGATAGTATTAGATCCAAAGAGGAGTCACATAAAGTTGCCAGAAAAAGTAGCAAGCCTGAGGATTGGGAGCAGTTTAGAATTCAGCAGAAAAGGACCAAGAGATTGATTAAGAGGGGAAAAATAGAGTATGAGAGTAAACCTGCAAGGAACATAAAAGTGGACTGTAAAAGCTTCTACAACAATGTAAAAAGAAAAAGATTAGTGAAGACAAATGTAGGTCCCTTACAGTCAGAAACGGGAGAATTTATAATGGGGAACAGGGAAATGGCAGAGCAATTAAACAAATACTTTGGTTCTGTCTTCACGGAAGAGGACACAAATAACTTCCCAGAAATACTAGGGAACCAAGGGACTAGTGAGAAGGAGGAATTAAAGGCAATTAGTATTAGTAAAAAAATAGTGCTGGAGAAATTAATGGGACTGAAAGCTGATAAATCCCCAGGGCCTGAGAATCTGCATCCCAGAGTATTTAAAGAGGTAGCCATGGAAATAGTGGATGCATTAGTTGTCATCTTCCAAAATTCTATAGATTATGGAACAGTTCCTGCAGATTGGAGGGTGGCAAATGTAATCCCACTATTTAAAATAAGGAGAGAGAAAACAGGGAACTCCAGACCGGTTAGCCTAACATCAGTAGTAGGGAAAATGCTAGAGTCCATTATAAAGGATGTGATAACAGGACACTTAGAAAATATCAACAGGATTAGACAAAGTCAACATGGATTTATGAAAGGGAAATCATGTTTGACAAACCTACTGGAGTTTTTTGAGGATGTAATTGGTAGAACAGATAAGGGAGAACCAGTGGATGTGGTTTATTTGGATTTTCAGAAGGCCTTTGATAAAGTCCCACAGAAGAGGTTAGTGTACAAAATTGAAGCACATGGGATTGGGGGGAATATACTGACATGGATTGAAAATTGGTTAACAGACAGGAAACAGAGAGTAGGAATAAATGGGTCTTTTTCAGGTTGGCAGACAGTGACTAGTGGCGTACCGCAGGGATCAGTGCTTGGGCCCCAGCTATTCACAATATATATCAATGATTTGGATGAGGGAACCAAATGCAATATTTCCAAGTTTGCTGATGACACAAAACTAGGTGGGATCGTGAGTTGTGAGGAGGATGCAAAGAGGTTTCAAGGCAATTTAGACAAGTTGAGTGAGTGGGCAAATACATGGCAGATGCAGTATAATGTGGATAAATGTGAAGTTATCCACTTCGGAAGGAAAAACAGAAAGGCAGAGTATTATTTAAATGGTGATAGATTGGGAAATCTTGATGTTCAAAGGGACCTGGGTGTCCTTGTATAGCATTCACTGAAAGCAAACATGCAGGTGCAGCAAGCAGTTAGGAAGGCAAATGGTATGTTGGCCTTCATTGCAAGAGGATTTGAGTACAGGAGCAAGGATGTCTTACTGCAGTTATACAGGGCCTTGGTGAGACCACACCTGGATATTGTGTGCAGTTTTGGTCTCCTTACCTAAGAAAGGATATACTTGCCATAGAGGGAGTGCAGCGAAGGTTCACCAGACTGATTCCTGGGATGGCAGGACTGTCGTATGAGGAGAGATTGGGTCGACTCGGCCTGTATTCACTCGAGTTTAGAAGAATGAGAGGGGATCTCATTGAAACATATAAAATTCTGACAGGGCTAGACAGACTGGATGCAGGGAGGATGTTTCTCCTGGCTGGGGGGTCCAGAACGAGGGGTCACAGTCTCAGGATACGGGGTCGGACATTTAGGACTGAGATGAGGAGAAATTTCTTCACTGAGGGTGGTGAACCTGTGGAATTCTCTACCACAGAAGGCTGTGGAGGCCAAGTCACTGAATATATTTAAGAAGGAGCTAGATAGATTTCTAGACACAAAAGGCATCAAGGGGTATGGGGAGAGAACGGGAATATGGTATTGAGATACAGGATCAGCCATGATCTTATTGAATGGTGGAGCAGGCTCGAAGGGCCGAATGGCCTACTCCTGCTCCTATTTTTTATGTTTCCCATCCCTGGCATCATCCTGGTACATTTACGCGGTACTCTCTCTATGACTTCAATGTGCTTTCGGGGCCAAAAACTGCACACAGTGTCCATCTGTGGTCTAACCGGTGTTTTATGTAAACTTATCTTTACTTCTTTACTCTTGTGCACCAGCCCATATTTATAAAACTCAAGATGTTGTCTTTATCTACCTGCACTTTCGAGGAGTTATATATTTCAACCCCGGGGTGTCTCTTCATCCACACCTCTCAGTGTCTTTCCATCGAGCGTTCACTCCCGTTCCTTGGGATTCCTCGCAGAATCTATCACCTCACACTCACCCACATTAATCCGTACCTGCCTCCTGTCTGCCCAATCCACCAACCTGTGTCTGGGGTTTGGAACTTGTTTCCAGTCCTCACTGTTTGCCAAACCCTCCACACTTGTGTCATTAGAAAACGTTGAATTTGATACCTCGGCAAATACATGAAGTACATTAAACTCCTGCTTCTCACCATCGCTCACGGAACCCGAGTCCTCTTCCGCAGCTTTCAGCTTCACCTTCCAATCTCTCCTCTCGGGGCTGTGGATAGTGGCGATATCCATGTCCTTCACTACAAGGAACAAAAGTGAACTGTAGTTATTTGTGAGGCTCACCGTATCTCCCCACGGTGGAGAGCGTTCCCCGGGCCGAGCCCGGTTACACAGGGCTCACCGTATCTCCCCATGGTGGAGAGCGTTCCCCGGGCTGTGCCCGGTTACACAGGGCTCACCGTATCTCCCCACGGTGGAGAGCGTTCCCCGGGCCGAGCCCGGTTACACAGGGCTCACCGTATCTCCCCACGGTGGAGAGCGTTCCCCGGGCCGTGCCCGGTTACACAGGGCTCACCGTATCTCCCCACGGTGGAGAGCGTTCCCCGGGCCGAGCCCGGTTACACAGGGCTCACCGTATCTCCCCACGGTGGAGAGCGTTCCCCGGGCCGTGCCCGGTTACACAGGGCTCACCGTATCTCCCCACGGTGGAGAGCGTTCCCCGGGCCGTGCCCGGTTACACAGGGCTCACCGTATCTCCCCACGGTGGAGAGCGTTCCCCGGGCCGTGCCCGGTTACACAGGGCTCACCGTATCTCCCCACGGTGGAGAGCGTTCCCCGGGCCGTGCCCGGTTACACAGGGCTCACCGTATCTCCCCACGGTGGAGAGCGTTCCCCGGGCCGTGCCCGGTTACACAGGGCTCACTGTATCTCCCCACGGTGGAGAGCGTTCCCCGGGCCGAGCCCGGTTACACAGGGCTCACCGTATCTCCCCACGGTGGAGAGCGTTCCCCGGGCCGAGCCCGGTTACACAGGGCTCACCGTATCTCCCCACGGTGGAGAGCGTTCCCCGGGCCGAGCCCGGTTACACAGGGCTCACCGTATCTCCCCACGGTGGAGAGCGTTCCCCGGGCCGAGCCCGGTTACACAGGGCTCACCGTATCTCCCCACGGTGGAGAGCGTTCCCTGGGCCGTGCCTGGTTACACAGGGCTCACCGTATCTCCCCACGGTGGAGAGCGTTCCCTGGGCCGTGCCTGGTTACACAGGGCTCACCGTATCTCCCCACGGTGGAGAGCGTTCCCCGGGCTGTGCCCGGTTACACAGGGCTCACCGTATCTCCCCACGGTGGAGAGCGTTCCCCGGGCCGTGCCCGGTTACACAGGGCTCACTGTATCTCCCCACGGTGGAGAGCGTTCCCCGGGCCGAGCCCGGTTACACAGGGCTCACCGTATCTCCCCACGGTGGAGAGCGTTCCCCGGGCCGAGCCCGGTTACACAGGGCTCACCGTATCTCCCCACGGTGGAGAGCGTTCCCCGGGCCGAGCCCGGTTACACAGGGCTCACCGTATCTCCCCACGGTGGAGAGCGTTCCCCGGGCCGAGCCCGGTTACACAGGGCTCACCGTATCTCCCCACGGTGGAGAGCGTTCCCTGGGCCGTGCCTGGTTACACAGGGCTCACCGTATCTCCCCACGGTGGAGAGCGTTCCCTGGGCCGTGCCTGGTTACACAGGGCTCACCGTATCTCCCCACGGTGGAGAGCGTTCCCCGGGCTGTGCCCGGTTACACAGGGCTCACCGTATCTCCCCACGGTGGAGAGCGTTCCCTGGGCCGAGCCCGGTTACACAGGGCTCACCGTATCTCCCCATGGTGGAGAGCGTTCCCCGGGCCGAGCCCGGTTACACAGGGCTCACCGTATCTCCCCACGGTGGAGAGCGTTCCCTGGGCCGTGCCCAGTTACACAGGGCTCACCGTATCTCCCCACGGTGGAGAGCGTTCCCCGGGCCGAGCCCGGTTACACAGGGCTCACCGTATCTCCCCATGGTGGAGAGCGTTCCCCGGGCCGAGCCCGGTTACACAGGGCTCACCGTATCTCCCCACGGTGGAGAGCGTTCCCCGGGCCGAGCCCGGTTACACAGGGCTCACCGTATCTCCCCACGGTGGAGAGCGTTCCCTGGGCCGTGCCCAGTTACACAGGGCTCACCGTATCTCCCCACGGTGGAGAGCGTTCCCCGGGCCGAGCCCGGTTACACAGGGCTCACCGTATCTCCCCACGGTGGAGAGCCTTCCCTGGGCCGTGCCCAGTTACACAGGGCTCACCGTATCTCCCCACGGTGGAGAGCGTTCCCCGGGCCGAGCCCGGTTACACAGGGCTCACCGTATCTCCCCACGGTGGACAGCGTTCCCCGGGCCGAGCCCGGTTACACAGGGCTCACCGTATCTCCCCGCGGTGGACAGCGTTCCCCGGGCCGTGTCGTTACACAGGGCTCACCGTATCTCCCCCACGGTGGAGAGGGTTACCCAGGCCGTGCCTGGTTACGGTGTGTTTACCGTAGATCTCCATGGTGGAGAGGGTTCCATGGACCCGTTTCACTTCTTTGAACGTGGCTCTCCTGGTGGGGAAGGGAATGGTCCTCAGGCGTTCGTCACTCTGGTTCAGGGATGGTGGTTTCCCGCTGAAGAAGATGCTCTTGTTGTAACTGGGAGCTCGGAGGAAGATGGCGCTGGCCAATTGCAGTGACTCAGACCAGCTCTCCAATAAATCCTGAACTTCCTGCAGCCACAAAACCCGCAAAACAAAGCAAAAGGTTTATAATAAAAAATCACTGTTACAACCCGACTCATAGAATACAGTACAGAAGGCCATACGGCCCCTCGAGCCTGCTCCACCATTCAATCAGATCATGGCTGGTCTTCGACCTCAACTAGGAGTACAGGTTCTTAGCTCCTTGAAAGTGGAGTCACAGGTGGATAGGGTGGTCATAGAGTCATAGAGTTATACAGCACGGATAGAGGCCCTTCGGCCCATCGTGTCCGCGCCGGCCATCAAGCCCTGTCTACTCTAATCCCATATTCCAGCATTTGGTCCGTAGCCTTGTATGCTATGGCATTTCAAGTGCTCATCCAAATGCTTCTTGAATGTTGTGAGGGTTCCTGCCTCCACAACCCTTTCAGGCAGTGAGTTCCAGACTCCAACCACCCTCTGGGTGAAAAAGTTCTTTCTCAAATCCCCTCTAAACCTCCCGCCTTTTACCTTGAATCTATGTCCCCTTGTTATAGAACCCTCAACGAAGGGAAAAAGCTCCTTAGTATCCATCCTATCTGTGCCCCTCATAATTTTGTACACCTCAATCATGTCCCCCCTCAGCCTCCTCTGCTCCAAGGAAAACAAACCCAATCTTCCCAGTCTCTCTTCATAGCTGAAGCACTCCAGCCCTGGTAACATCCTGGTGAATCTCCTCTGCACCCTCTCCAAAGCGATCACATCCTTCCTGTAGTGTGGCGACCAGAACTGCACACAGTACTCCAGCTGTGGTCTAACCAGTGTTTTATACAGCTCCATCATAACCTCCTTGCTCTTATATTCTATGCCTCGGCTAATAAAGGCAAGTATCCCATATGCCTTCTTTACCACCTTATCTACCTGTTCCGCCACCTTCAGGGATCTGTGAACTTGCACACCAAGATCCCTCTGACCCTCTGTCTTGCCTAGGGTCCTCCCATTCATTGTGTATTCCCTTGCCTTGTTAGTCCCTCCAAAGTGCATCACCTCGCACTTTTCCGGGTTAAATTCCATTTGCCACTGTTCCGCCCATCTGACCAACCCATCTATATCGTCCTGCAGACTGAGGCTATCCTCCTCGCTATTTACCACCCTACCAATTTTTGTATCATCAGTGAACTTACTGATCATACCTTTTACATTCATATCCAAGTCATTAATGTAGACCACAAACAGCAAGGGACCCAGCACCGATCCCTGTGGTACCCCACTGGCCACAGGCTTCCAGTCACAAAAACAACCTTCGACCATCACCCTCTGCCTTCTGCCACTAAGCCAGTTTTGTATCCAAAGTGCCAAGGCACCCTGGATTCCATGGGCTCGTACCTTCTTGACCAGTCTCCTGTGCGGGACTTTATCGAAGGCCTTACTGAAATCCATGTATACCACATCCACTGCGTTACCCTCATCCACACGCCTAGTCACCCCCTCAAAAAATTCAATCAAATTAGTCAGACATGATCTTCCCTTGACAAAGCCATGTTGACTATCCCTGATTAATCCTTGCTTCTCCAAGTGGAGACTAATTTTGTCCTTCAGAATTTTTTCCAATAATTTTCCTACCACTGATGTTAGGCTCACTGGCCTGTAGTTCCCCGGTTTTTCCCTACTCCCCTTCTTGAATAACGGTACTACATTAGCGGTTCTCCAGTCCTCTGGCACATCCCCTGTGGCCAGAGAGGTTCTGAATATATGTGTTAGAGCCCCCGCAATCTCCTCCTTTGCCTCACACAGTAGCCTGGGATACATTTCGTATCCTGGGGATTTATCCATTTTTAGGCCTGCTAAAACCGCCAATACCTCCTCCCGCTCGATGTTAATATGTTCGAGTATATCACAGTCCCCCTGCCATATTTCTATGTCGACATCGTCCTTCTCCATAGTGAAAACAGATGCAAAAAATTCATTTAGAACCCCTCCTACATCTGCCGGCTCCACACACAGATTGCCATTTTTGTCCCTAATGGGCCCTATTTTTTCCCTAGTCATCCTCTTACCCTTAATATACTTATAAAACATCTTAGGATTTTCCTTTATTTTGCTCGCCAGTGTTATTTCATGGCCCCTCCTTGATCTCCTAATTTCTTTTTTAAGTATCCCCCTGCACTTTTTGTACTCCTCTAGGGCTTCCTCCGTCTTTAGCCTTTTGTATCTGCCAAAAGCCCTCCTTTTTTTCCTAATCCATTCTCGTATATCCCCTGACATCCAAGGTTCCCTGGAGTTCTTGGAACCACCCTTGAGCTTTACGGGAACATGTTGCCATTGTATGGTCTCAATCTCCCTCCTGAAAGACTCCCATTGCTCCGATGCGGATGGTGAAGGCGGCATTCGGCATGCTTGGTTTCATTGGTCAGAACATTGAATGCAGGAGTTGGGATGTCTTGTTGAAGTTGTACAGGGCATTGGTGAGGCCACACTTGGAATACTGTGTACAGTTCTGGTCACCCTATTATAGAAAGGATATTATTAAACTAGAAAGAGTGCAGAAAAGATTTACTAGGATGCTACCGGGACTTGATGGTTTGACTTATAGGGAGAGGTTAGACAGACTGGGACTTTTTTCCCTGGAGAGTAGGAGGTTTAGGGGTGATCTTATAGAAGTCTATAAAATAATGAGGGGCATAGATAAGGTAGATAGTCAAAATCTTTTCCCAAAGGTAGGGGAGTCTATAACGAGGGGGCATAGATTTAAGGTGAGAGGGGAGAGATACAAAAGGGTCCAGAGGGGCAATTTTTTCACTCAAAGGGTGGTGAGTGTCTGGAACGAGCTGCCAGAGGCAGTAGTAGAGGCGGGTACAATTTTGTCTTTTAAAAAGCATTTGGACAGTTACATGGGTAAGATGGGTATAGAGGGATATGGGCCAAGTGCAGGCAATTGGGACTAGCTTAGTGGTATAAACTGGGCGACATGGACATGTTGGGCCGACATGGACATGTTGTAACTTCTATGATAACTCCACTTTCCCGCCCGATCCCCATATCCCTTGATTCCCCTCGAGTCCCAAAATCTATCGATCTCAGCCTTGAATATATTCAATGACTCAGCATCCAGAACCCTCTGGTGTAGAGAATTCTAAAGATTGACAACCCTCTGCATGAAGAAATTCCTCATCTCAGTCTTGAATGGCCGACCCCTTATCCTGCGATTATGCCCCCTAATTCTAGACTCTCCAGAAAGGGGAAACAATCTCTCAGCATCTACCCAGTCCCTCATCCCTGGAACCATTCCAGTAAATCTCCTCTGCACCCTCTCTAAGGCCTTTACATCCTTCCTAAAGTGCGGTGCCCAGAATTGAACACAATACTCCAGTTGGGGCCTTACAAGTGTTTTAAAAAGGCTCATCATAACTTCCTTGCTTTTGTACTCTATGCCTCTATTTATAAAGCCCAGGATCCCGTAAGCTTTTTTAACCACTTTCTCAACTTGTCCTGCCATCTTCAATGATTTGTGTACCTACACCCGCAGGTGTCTCTGTTCCTGCACCCCCTTTATAATTGTACCATTTAGTTCATATTGCCTCTCCTCATTCTTCCGACCAAAATACCCGAGGGTGAAATGGTGTCGGCCGTGGCTCTGTGGGTATCTCTCTTGCTTGAGTCAGAAGGTTCTGGATGCAAGCCTCACTCCAGAGACTTGAGCTCATAATCCTCTGCAATGCAGCACCGAGGGAGCGCCGCGCCGTCGGAGGCTCAGCACCGGGGGAGCGCCGCGCCGTCGGAGGCTCAGCACCGGGGGAGCGCCGCGCCGTCGGAGGCTCAGCACCGGGGGAGCGCCGCGCCGTCGGAGGCTCAGCACCGGGGGAGCGCCGCGCCGTCGGAGGCTCAGCACCGGGGGAGCGCCGCGCCGTCGGAGGCTCAGCACCGGGGGAGCGCCGCGCCGTCGGAGGCTCAGCACCGGGGGAGCGCCGCGCCGTCGGAGGCTCAGCACCGGGGGAGCGCCGCGCCGTCGGAGGCTCAGCACCGGGGGAGCGCCGCGCCGTCGGAGGCTCAGCACCGGGGGAGCGCCGCGCCGTCGGAGGCTCAGCACCGGGGGAGCGCCGCGCCGTCGGAGGCTCAGCACCGGGGGAGCGCCGCGCCGTCGGAGGCTCAGCACCGGGGGAGCGCCGCGCCGTCGGAGGCTCAGCACCGGGGGAGCGCCGCGCCGTCGGAGGCTCAGCACCGGGGGAGCGCCGCGCCGTCGGAGGCTCAGCACCGGGGGAGCGCCGCGCCGTCGGAGGCTCAGCACCGGGGGAGCGCCGCGCCGTCGGAGGCTCAGCACCGGGGGAGCGCCGCGCCGTCGGAGGCTCAGCACCGGGGGAGCGCCGCGCCGTCGGAGGCTCAGCACCGGGGGAGCGCCGCGCCGTCGGAGGCTCAGCACCGGGGGAGCGCCGCGCCGTCGGAGGCTCAGCACCGGGGGAGCGCCGCACCGTCGGAGGCTCAGCACCGGGGGAGCGCCGCACCGTCGGAGGCTCAGCACACCGGGGGAGCGCCGCACCGTCGGAGGCTCAGCACCGGGGGAGCGCCGCACCGTCGGAGGCTCAGCACACCGGGGGAGCGCCGCACCGTCGGAGGCTCAGCACCGGGGGAGCGCCGCACCGTCGGAGGCTCAGCACCGAGGGAGCGCCGCACCGTCGGAGGCTCAGCACCGAGGGAGCGCCGCACCGTCGGAGGCGCCGCACCGTCGGAGGCGCCGCACCGTCGGAGGCGCCGCACCGTCGGAGGCGCCGCACCGAGGGAGCGCCGCACCGTCGGAGGCTCAGCACCGAGGGAGCGCCGCACCGTCGGAGGCTCAGCACCGAGGGAGCGCCGCACCGTCGGAGGCTCAGCACCGAGGGAGCGCCGCACCGTCGGAGGCTCAGCACCGAGGGAGCGCCGCACCGTCGGAGGCTCAGCACCGAGGGAGCGCCGCACCGTCGGAGGCTCAGCACCGAGGGAGCGCCGCACCGTCGGAGGCTCAGCACCGAGGGAGCGCCGCACCGTCGGAGGCTCAGCACCGAGGGAGCGCCGCACCGTCGGAGGCTCAGCACCGAGGGAGCGCCGCACCGTCGGAGGCTCAGCACCGAGGGAGCGCCGCACCGTCGGAGGCTCAGCACCGAGGGAGCGCCGCACCGTCGGAGGCTCAGCACCGAGGGAGCGCCGCACCGTCGGAGGCTCAGCACCGAGGGAGCGCCGCACCGTCGGAGGCTCAGCACCGAGGGAGCGCCGCACCGTCGGAGGCTCAGCACCGAGGGAGCGCCGCACCGTCGGAGGCTCAGCACCGAGGGAGCGCCGCACCGTCGGAGGCTCAGCACCGAGGGAGCGCCGCACCGTCGGAGGCTCAGCACCGAGGGAGCGCCGCACCGTCGGAGGCTCAGCACCGAGGGAGCGCCGCACCGTCGGAGGCTCAGCACCGAGGGAGCGCCGCACCGTCGGAGGCTCAGCACCGAGGGAGCGCCGCACCGTCGGAGGCTCAGCACCGAGGGAGCGCCGCACCGTCGGAGGCTCAGCACCGTCGGAGGCTCAGCACCATTTGTGGGATCTTGTTGTGTTTCCTACAACAATGACTACAGTTCAAAAAGTGCTTAGTTGACCGTGAAGCTCTTTGGGATGTCCCGCAGGGGTGGGGGGAGGCGGTATATAAATACAGCGGGCAATACTGTGTTGATCGCGAGACCCCTCTGGCCGTGCTGTTCTGATGAGAGTCGTGGTGTGTGTGTAACACAAACATTCAGAGCCGATACCAGCAATCGGGCCGAAGGTGATAACAAACCAGACACCTTGACGAGAGCGGCTTCGTTGTAGCGTCTGAGGGAGGCTCCGGCTGACTTGGGGGCTCGGCTGCGGTTCTGCCCGTCCCGGGCACCCTGGGCGACTCCACACTTCGCCCTCACTGTGTATCGATGAAACGTCTTGTGGAGCACAGCTTCACTCCTGAGGGAAAGAGCGATCATAGGGAGTAATCACAGGAACAAAAATATACCACAATACTGTCCCATCAAACACTCCCGGGGCAGGTACAGGGTTAGATACAGAGTAAAGCTCCCTCTACACTGTCCCATCAAACACTCCCAGGGCAGGTACAGCACAGGTTAGATACAGAGTAAAGCTCCCTCTACACTGACCCATCAAACACTCCCAGGGCAGGTACAGCACAGGTTAGATACAGAGTAAAGCTCCCTCTACACTGTCCCATCAAACACTCCCAGGGCAGGTACAGCACGGGTTAGATACAGAGTAAAGCTCCCTCTACACTGTCCCATCAAACACTCCCAGGGCAGGTACAGTGTTAGATACAGAGTAAAGCTCCCTCTACACTGTCCCATCAAACACTCCCGGGGCAGGTACAGCACAGGTTAGATACAGAGTAAAGCTCCCTGTACATGTGCTGGGTACCCTCCTGGAGGAACCCTCAATCACAGACACTGATCCTGTCCCATCACTGTGGGGGGAATCACAGGGCTCTGGTGCCGTATTTGCTGAGAGCTCTTGTTGAGCAGAGCACTGTGTGGGATTCTGTCCCTTGACAAACAGTTTGTTACAGGGCTGAACATTATTAAATCTCTGCCGCCCCTGTGGGCACAGCCCCCCACCTCCCTGATGAACGACAGACCCCCCCCACAGGAAGACCACCTTAACATGACCCTGTACTTGCCCTCGAAACACTGCTCCAGCAAAATGACCGCCGCCCGCCATCAGAATGACCCAGATGGTTTGAGGGCCGAGGTGGAGTAGCGATGACAGGAGTCTCTCCTCACTCACGGGGTCCTGTGGGAACAGAGGTGATTACAAGGGCACTTGGCAGAAGCCCCAACACTTTACACAATGGGGGGGGCTCAACCACAGAAAGAATTAGTCCCTGAACCCCCACCCCACCCCCCCCAGTGACCTGAGGTGTGCCCGCAGCCCGAGTGCCCCGACACGGCCCGTGTACCCAATGAAATCCGATAAACCCCGTGCGCCCAGATAACCCCGGCAACCGACAGGGGCGGACTGAGAGGATCGAGAAAACATTCCAGACCGGAAGCCCTCAAGCTGCGCAGACTAAGTGTGACTGTCGACGGGGACTGGGGGGCTCAGGAGGGGGTCGACAGGGGGCTTGTTGGGGGGGGGTGGGGGGCAAAACCCGGGGGCCGACAGGGGACTCGGGGGTCTGATGGGGGACTCGGTCCCAAACCGGGCGGTGCTCTCCTGCTCTGTGGGGTTCTGCGACGCACCACATGGTGGATTTACCTACTGAGCCATTGGCAGGAGCTTGTTGGAAATGTCTCACCTTCCCTCTCAGTGCCTGATGATTGTCACTGGCCTATCGGGTACACTGTGTTAACTTGTGTATCTCCCAGTTACAGGTCAGACCAGTTCAGATTCATGTGGGTCGTATAGAGGAGACTCTTAACCCCTGCCAACCTGGCCCAGACCCCTACCCCGGCTCCTCCCTTTCAAATTCACACTCAGCTAAAGCAGAAGCCTGTGTCCTTCAACTGGTTAATAATTCATCCTGCTCGAGGAGCAAACTGACTGTCCCCTGGCGGGGGGGGCTGGGTCACTGACTGTCCCTGGGGGGTGCGGGGGGAGAGGCTGGGTCACTGACTGTCCCCAGGGGGTGCGGGGGAGGGGCTGGGTCACTGACTGTCCCCGGGGGGTGCGGGGGAGGGGCTGGGTCACTGACTGTCCCCGGGGGGTGCGGGGGAGGGGCTGGGTCACTGACTGTCCCCGGGGGGTGCGGGGGAGGGGCTGGGTCACTGACTGTCCCTGTCAGTGCAGAGATCTCGGAGGGTTGTAGGGCTGGAGGAGGTTACAGAGAGAGGGAGGGGCGAGGCCACAAAGGGATTTGAACGACAGTTAGTGCTTCCCCCTCTCACTGCCGCTGAGCTTCATGTACCCTGCTTGGCACAATGCACTCCCCCAGCAGCTGAATTCACCAGTGTAATCTTGTCCTGTTGGTTATTTGAGGATCTCTACACTCCTCCAATTAGGAACATAGGAACAGGAGTAGGCCATTCAGCCCCTCGTGCCTGCTCCGCCATTTGATAAGATCATGGCTGATCTGTGATCCAACTCCATATACCTGCCTTTGGCCCATATCCCTTAATACCTTTGATTGCCAAAAAGCTATCTATCTCAGATTGAAATTTAGCAATTGAGCTAGTATCAATTGCCATTTGCGGAAGAGAGTTCCAAACTTCTACCACCCTTTGTGTGTAGAAATGTTTTCTAATCTCACTCCTGAAAGGTCTGGCTCTAATTTTTAGACTGTGCCCCCTACTCCAAGAATCCCCAACCAGGGGAAATAGTTTCTCTCTATCCACCCTATCCGTTCCCCTTAATATCTTATAAACTTCGATCAGATCACCCCTTAACCTTCTAAACTCCAGTGAATACAACCCCAATTTGTGTAATCTCTCCTCGTAACTTCAATGACACTTCAATGATCTATGTAACTGAACCCCTAAGTCCCTTTGGACATCCACTGTTTTTAACTTTTTACCATTTAGAAAGTACCCTGTTCTATCCTTTTTTGATCCAAAGTGGATGACCTCACATTTGTCTACATTGAATTCCATTTGCCACAGTTTTGCCCATTCACCTAATCTATCAATATCGCTTTGTAATTTTATGTTTTCATCTACACTGCTTACAATGCCACCAATCTTTGTGTCATCAGCAAACTTAGATATGAGACTTTCTATGCCTTCATCTAAGTCGTTAATAAATATTGTGAATAATTGAGGCCCCAAGACAGATCCCTGCGGGACCTACCCATTATCCCTACTCTCTGTCGCCTTTCGCTCAGCCAATTTCCTAACCAAGTCCGTACTTTTCCCTCGATTCCATGGGCTTCTATCTTAGCTAACAGTCTCTTATGTGGGACCTTATCAAATGCCTTCTGGAAGTTCATATAAATAACATCCATTGACATTCCCCTGTCCACTACTTTAGTCACCTCTTCAAAAAATTCAATCAGGTTTGTCAGGCACGACCTACCTTTCACAAATCCATGCTGGGTCTCTCTGATTAACTGAAAATTCTCAAGGTGTTCAGTCACCCTATCCTTAATTATAGACTCCAGCAATTTCCCCACAACAGATGTTAGGCTAACTGGTCTATAATTCCCTGGTTTCCCTCTTGTCCATCCCCGATTTCCATCGCTCCACCATTGGCGGCCGTGCCTTCAGCTGCCTAGGCCCTAAGCTCTGGAATTCCCTCCCTAAACCTCTCCACCTCTCTCTCCTCCTTTAAGACGCTCCTTAAAACCTCCCTCTTTGACCAAGCTTTTGGTCACCTGTCCTAACATCTCCTTATGTGGCTCGTTGTCAAATTTTTTTTGATAATCGCTCCTGTGAAGCACCATGGGATGTTTTACTACCTTAAAGGCGTGAAATAAATGCAACGTGTTCTAGTATCCAGAGACTTCAGCCCATAATCCAGGTTTACACACTGCTGAGGGAGCGCTGCACTGTTAGAGGGGCAGTACTGAGGGAGCGCCGCACTGTCGGAGGGGCAGTACTGAGGGAGCGCCGCACTGTCGGAGGGGCAGTACTGAGGGAGCGCCGCACTGTCGGAGGGGCAGTACTGAGGGAGCGCCGCACTGTCGGAGGGGCAGTACTGAGGGAGCGCCGCACTGTCGGAGGGGCAGTACTGAGGGAGCGCCGCACTGTCGGAGGGGCAGTACTGAGGGAGCGCCGCACTGTCGGAGGGGCAGTACTGAGGGAGCGCCGCACTGTCGGAGGGGCAGTACTGAGGGAGCGCCGCACTGTCGGAGGGGCAGTACTGAGGGAGCGCCGCACTGTCGGAGGGGCAGTACTGAGGGAGCGCCGCACTGTCGGAGGGGCAGTACTGAGGGAGCGCCGCACTGTCGGAGGGGCAGTACTGAGGGAGCGCCGCACTGTCGGAGGGGCAGTACTGAGGGAGCGCCGCACTGTCGGAGGGGCAGTACTGAGGGAGCGCCGCACTGTCGGAGGGGCAGTACTGAGGGAGCGCCGCACTGTCGGAGGGGCAGTACTGAGGGAGCGCCGCACTGTCGGAGGGGCAGTACTGAGGGAGCGCCGCACTGTCGGAGGGGCAGTACTGAGGGAGCGCCGCACTGTCGGAGGGGCAGTACTGAGGGAGCGCCGCACTGTCGGAGGGGCAGTACTGAGGGAGCGCCGCACTGTCGGAGGGGCAGTACTGAGGGAGCGCCGCACTGTCGGAGGGGCAGTACTGAGGGAGCGCCGCACTGTCGGAGGGGCAGTACTGAGGGAGCGCCGCACTGTCGGAGGGGCAGTACTGAGGGAGCGCCGCACTGTCGGAGGGGCAGTACTGAGGGAGCGCCGCACTGTCGGAGGGGCAGTACTGAGGGAGCGCCGCACTGTCGGAGGGGCAGTACTGAGGGAGCGCCGCACTGTCGGAGGGGCAGTACTGAGGGAGCGCCGCACTGTCGGAGGGGCAGTACTGAGGGAGCGCCGCACTGTCGGAGGGGCAGTACTGAGGGAGCGCCGCACTGTCGGAGGGGCAGTACTGAGGGAGCGCCGCACTGTCGGAGGGGCAGTACTGAGGGAGCGCCGCACTGTCGGAGGGGCAGTACTGAGGGAGCGCCGCACTGTCGGAGGGGCAGTACTGAGGGAGCGCCGCACTGTCGGAGGGGCAGTACTGAGGGAGCGCCGCACTGTCGGAGGGGCAGTACTGAGGGAGCGCCGCACTGTCGGAGGGGCAGTACTGAGGGAGCGCCGCACTGTCGGAGGGGCAGTACTGAGGGAGCGCCGCACTGTCGGAGGGGCAGTACTGAGGGAGCGCCGCACTGTCGGAGGGGCAGTACTGAGGGAGCGCCGCACTGTCGGAGGGGCAGTACTGAGGGAGCGCCGCACTGTCGGAGGGGCAGTACTGAGGGAGCGCCGCACTGTCGGAGGGGCAGTACTGAGGGAGCGCCGCACTGTCGGAGGGGCAGTACTGAGGGAGCGCCGCACTGTCGGAGGGGCAGTACTGAGGGAGCGCCGCACTGTCGGAGGGGCAGTACTGAGGGAGCGCCGCACTGTCGGAGGGGCAGTACTGAGGGAGCGCCGCACTGTCGGAGGGGCAGTACTGAGGGAGCGCCGCACTGTCGGAGGGGCAGTACTGAGGGAGCGCCGCACTGTCGGAGGGGCAGTACTGAGGGAGCGCCGCACTGTCGGAGGGGCAGTACTGAGGGAGCGCCGCACTGTCGGAGGGGCAGTACTGAGGGAGCGCCGCACTGTCGGAGGGGCAGTACTGAGGGAGCGCCGCACTGTCGGAGGGGCAGTACTGAGGGAGCGCCGCACTGTCGGAGGGGCAGTACTGAGGGAGCGCCGCACTGTCGGAGGGGCAGTACTGAGGGAGCGCCGCACTGTCGGAGGGGCAGTACTGAGGGAGCGCCGCACTGTCGGAGGGGCAGTACTGAGGGAGTGCTGCACTGTCGGAGGGGCAGTACTGAGGGAGTGCCGCATTGTCGGAGGGGGAGTCTTTCAGATGAATCGTTAAATCGAGGCCCTGTCTGCCCTCTCAGGTGGATGTAATAGATCCCAAGGCCACTATTTCGAAGAAGAGCAGGGGAGTTCTCCCTGGTGTCCTGGCCAATGTTTATGCCACAACCAACATCACGAAAAACAGATTATCTGGTCATGATCACATTGCTGTTAGTGAGATCTTGCTGTGTGCAAATTGGCTGCCGTGTTTCCTACATAAAACAGTGACCACACTTCAAAAAGATCTTCATTGGGGAGGGGGGACCGGGGGGGGACCGAGGAAACGGGGGGGGGGGGGTTGGAGGAGGGAGGGACCGGGGAGGAGGGGGACCAGGGAGATGTGGAGGGGGAGGGGGCAGGGGGACCGGGGAGACGGGGGCAGGGGGACCGGGGCAGGGGGACCGGGGCAGGGGGACCGGGGCAGGGGGACCGGGGCAGGGGGACCGGGGCAGGGGGACCGGGGCAGGGGGACCGGGGCAGGGGGACCGGGGCAGGGGGACCGGGGCAGGGGGACCGGGGCAGGGGGACCGGGGCAGGGGGGACCGGGGAGACGGGGGCAGGGGGACCGGGGAGACGGGGGCAGGGGGACCGGGGAGACGGGGGCAGGGGGACCGGGGAGACGGGGGCAGGGGGACCGGGGAGACGGGGGCAGGGGGACCGGGGAGACGGGGGCAGGGGGACCGGGGAGACGGGGGCAGGGGGACCGGGGAGACGGGGGCAGGGGGACCGGGGAGACGGGGGCAGGGGGACCGGGGAGACGGGGGCAGGGGGACCGGGGAGACGGGGGCAGGGGGACCGGGGAGACGGGGGCAGGGGGACCGGGGAGACGGGGGCAGGGGGACCGGGGCAGGGGGACCGGGGAGACGGGGGCAGGGGGACCGGGGAGACGGGGGCAGGGGGACCGGGGAGACGGGGGCAGGGGGACCGGGGAGACGGGGGCAGGGGGACCGGGGAGACGGGGGCAGGGGGACCGGGGAAGCTCCTTACCTGCTTACCCTGCAGGACACAGCGATAGACTGCGAGATACTCGCCCTCCGAGGTCTGGAAGAGGACTCGATGACTCAGCCGACCTCGAGGCTTCTCCTCTGTGGGAGGTTCCTCATCCTCGGGATGGAGAATATTCTGGATGCTGCGACAGTGCAGCCGCTCGGGCTCAGTGTCAGAATCAGTCTCTTCGGAATCAGAGCCGGAAATACTGGATACCTCACCTGAGAAAAATCAACACATTACAGGAGAAGAGGAACCACTGGCTCCCTCTACACTGTCCCATCAAACACTCCCAGGGCAGGTACAGGGTTAGATACAGAGTAAAGCTCCCTCTACACTGTCTTTTTTTATTCCTTCATGGGATGTGGGCGTCGCTGGCGAGGCCGGCATTTATTGCCCATCCCTAATTGCCCTTGAGAAGGTGGTGGTGAGCCGCCTTCTTGAACCGCTGCAGTCCGTGTGGTGAAGGTTCTCCCACAGTGCTGTTAGGAAGGGAGTTCCAGGATTTTGACCCAATGACGATGAAGGAACGGTGATATATTTCCAAGTCGGGATGGTGAGAGGGGAATGTGCAGGTGGTGTTGTTCCCATGTGCCTGCTGCTCTTGTCCTTCTAGGTGGTAGAGGTCGCGGGTTTGGGAGGTGCTGTCGAAGAAGCCTTGGCGAGTTGCTGCAGTGCCTCCAGTGGATGGTACACACTGGAGCCACAGTGCACCGGTGGTGAAGGGAGTGAATGTTTAGGGTGGTGGATGGGGTGCCAATCAAGCGGGCTGCTTTGTCCTGGACGGTGTCGAGCTTCTTGAGTATTCTTGGAGCTGCACTCATCCAGGCAAGTGGAGAGTATTCCATCACACTCCTGCCTTGTGCCTTGTCGATGGTGGAAAGGCTTTGGGGAGTCAGGAGGTGAGTCACTCGCCGCAGAATACCCAGCCTCTGACCTGCTCTTGCAACCACAAGTATTTATGTGGCTGGTCCAGTTAAGTTTCTGGTCAATGGAGATCCCCAGGATGTTGTTGGTGGGGGATTTGGCGATGGTAATGCCATTGAATGTCAAGGGGAAGTGGTTAGACTCTCTCTTGTTGGAGATGGTCATTGCCTGGCACTTGTTTGGCACGAATGTTACTTGCCACTTATGAGCCCAAGCCTGGATGTTGTCCAGGTCTTGCTGCATGCGGGCTTGGACTGCTTCATTATTTGAGGGGTTGTGAATGGAACTGAACACTGTGCAATCATCAGCGAACATCCCCATTTCTGACCTTATGATGGAGGGAAGGTCATTGATGAAGCAGCTGAAGATGGTTGGGCCTAGGATACTGCCCTGAGGAACTCCTGCAGCAATGTCCTGGGGCTCAGATGATTGGCCTCCAACAACCACTACCATCTTCCTTTGTGCTAGGTATGACTCCAGCCACTGGAAAGTTTTCCCCGATTCCCATTTCAATTTTACTCGGGCTCCTTGGTGCCACATTCGGTAAAATGCTGCCTTGATGTCAAGGGCAGTCACTCTCACCTCACCTCTGCAATTCAGCTCTTTTATCTATGTTTGGACCAAGGCTGTGATGAGGTCTGGAGCAGAGTGGTCCTGGCGGAACCTGAGGTCTGGAGCAGAGTGGTCCTGGCGGAACCCAAACTGAGCATCGGTGAGCAGGTTATTGGTGAGTAAGTGCCGCTTGATAGTACTGTCGACGACACCTTCCATCACTTTGCTGATGATTGAGAGTAGACTGATGGGGTGGTAATTGGCCGGATTGGTTTTGTCCAGCTTTTTGTGGACAGGACGTACCTGGGCAATTTTCCACATTGTCGGGTAGATGCCAGTGTTGTAGCTGTACTAGAACAGTTTGGCTAGAGGCGTGGCTAGTTCTGGAGCACATGTCTTCAGCACCACAGCCGGGATATTGTCGGGGCTCATAGCCTTTGCTGTATCCAGTGCACTCAACCCTTTCTTGATATCACGTGGAGTGAATCGAATTGGCTGAAGACTGGCTTCTGTGATGGTGGGGATATCGGGAGGAGGCCGAGATGGATCATCCACTCGGCACTTCTGGCTGAAGATGGTTGCAAATGCTTCAGCCTTGTCTTTTGCACTCACGTGCTGGACTCTACAATCATTGAGGGCGGGGATGTTCACGGAGCTTCCTCTTCCCGTTAGTTGTTTAATTGTCCACCACCATTCACGGCTGGATGTGGCAGGACTGCAGAGCTTTGATCTGATCCGTTGGTTGTGGAATCGCTGAGCTCTGTCTATAGCATGTTGCTTCCGCTGTTTAGCATGCATGTAGTCCTGAGTTGTAGCTTCACCAGGTTGGCACCTCATTTTCAGGTACGCCTGGTGCTGCTCCTGGCATGCTCTTCTACATTCCTCATTGAACAGGGTTGATCCCCTGGCTTGTTGGTAATGGTAGAGTGAGGAATATGCGGGCCATGAGGTTAAAGATTATGCTGGAATACAATTCTGCTGCTGCTGATGGCCCACAGAGTCTCATGGATGCCCAGTTTTGAGCTGCTAGATCTGTTCTGAATCTATCCCATTTAGCACGGTGATAGTGCCACACAACACGAGTGTCCCAGGGCAGGTACAGCACGGTTAGATACAGAGTAAAGCTCCATCTACATGTGCTGGGCACTCTCTGGTAGGAACCCTCAATCGCAGACACTGACCCTGTCCCATCATTGGGGAGACCCACATAACTCTGGTGCTGTATTTGCTGAGAGACTCTTCCCCAGGGGCCCAATGCCATTCCCCGGGGTTTCTGAACAAATCAATTGAAATCAGGGATCACGCACCTGCTATATTCTCAAAGTTCTCCACAGTGATTGGCTGGGCACCCAGGAGCCTTTGCCTCAGGTTAAACCTGTGCCAGTCCAGCTTGTAATGCTCGGTCTAGAGGGAGGGAGCGAGGGAGGGGGGGGGGGAGGGAGCGATGGGGGGGGGGAGGGGTGCGATGGGGGGGGGGGAGGGAGCGATGGGGAGGGGGGAGGGAGCGATGGGGAGGGGGGAGGGAGCGATGGGGGGGGGGGGGGGAGGGAGCGATGGGGGGGGGGGGGGGGAGGGAGCGATGGGGGGGGGGGGGAGGGAGCGATGGGGGGGGGGGGAGGAGCGATGGGGGGGGGGGGGAGGGAGCGATGGGGGGGGGGGGAAGGTAGCGATGGGGGGGGGGAGGGAGCGATGGGGGGGGGGGGGAGGGAGCGATGGGGAGGGGGGAGGGAGCGATGGGGGGGGGAGGGAGCGATGGGGGGGAGGGGAGGGAGCGATGGGGGGGGGGGGGAGGGAGCGATGGGGGGGGGGAGGGAGCGATGGTGGGGGGGGGGAGGGAGCGATGGGGTGGGGGAGGAGGGAGCGATGGGGTGGGGGAGGGAGCGATGGTGGGGGGGGAGGGAGCGATGGGGGGGGGGGGGAGGGAGCGA
The DNA here is from genome assembly GCF_035084215.1 of Heptranchias perlo. NCBI lineage: Eukaryota > Metazoa > Chordata > Chondrichthyes > Hexanchiformes > Hexanchidae > Heptranchias > Heptranchias perlo. The sequence goes on along the minus strand of NW_027139718.1, from coordinate 23,635 downwards.
TGGGGGGGGGGGAGGGAGCGATGGGGGGGGGGGGAGGGAGCGATGGGGGGGGGGAGGGAGCGATGGGGGGGGGGAGGGAGCGATGGGGGGGGGGGAGGGAGCGATGGGGGGGGGGGAGGGAGCGATGGGGGGGGGGGAGGGAGCGATGGGGGGGGGAGGGAGCGATGGGGGGGGGAGGGAGCGATGGGGGGGGGAGGGAGCGATGGGGGGGGGGGGAGGGAGCGATGGGGGGGGGGGAGGGAGCGATGGGGGGGGGGGAGGGAGCGATGGGGGGGGGGAGGGAGCGATGGGGGGGGGAGGGAGCGATGGGGGGGGGGGAGGGAGCGATGGGGGGGGGAGGGAGCGATGGGGGGGGGAGGGAGCGATGGGGGGGGGAGGGAGCGATGGGGGGGGGAGGGAGCGATGGGGGGGGGGAGGGAGCGATGGGGGGGGGGGAGGGAGCGATGGGGGGGGGAGGAGCGATGGGGGGGGGAGGGAGCGATGGGGGGGGGGGAGGAGGGAGCGATGGGGGGGGGGGAGGAGGGAGCGATGGGGGGGGGGGAGGGAGCGATGGGGGGGGGAGGGGAGCGATGGGGGGGGGGAGGGAGCGATGGGGGGGGGGAGGGAGCGATGGGGGGGGGGAGGGAGCGATGGGGGGGGGGGGGGGGAGCGAGGGGGGGGGAGGGAGCGAGGGGGGGGGAGGGAGCGAGGGGGGGGGAGGGAGCGATGGGGGGGGGGAGGAGCGATGGGGGGGGAGGGAGCGATGGGGGGGGGAGGGAGCGATGGGGGGGGGAGGAGCGATGGGGGGGGGGAGGGAGCGATGGGGGGGGGGGGGAGGGAGCGATGGGGGGGGGGGAGGGAGCGATGGGGGGGGAGGGAGCGATGGGGGGGGGGAGGGAGCGATGGGGGGGGGGGAGGGAGCGAGGGGGGGAGGGAGCGAGGGGGGGGGAGGCAGCGAGGGGGGGGGAGGCAGCGAGGGGGGGGGAGGCAGCGAGGGGGGGGGAGGCAGCGAGGGGGGGGGGAGGGAGCGAGGGGGGGGGGAGGGAGCGAGGGGGTGGTGGGAGCGAGGGGGGGGGAGGGAGCGAAGGGGGGGGAGGGAGCGAGGGGGGGGGAGGGAGCGAGGGGGGGGGAGGGAGCGAGGGGGGGGGAGGGAGGCGAGGGGGGGGGAGGGAGCGAGGGGGGGGGAGGGAGCGAGGGGGGGGGAGGGAGCGAGGGGGGGGGGAGGGAGCGAGGGGGGGGGAGGGAGCGAGGGGGGGGGAGGGAGCGAGGGGGGGTGGGGGAGGGAGTAGGAGAGAGAGGGAGAGAGATGTGTTAAGTTTAGAGGAAAGCTGTGAACACCACACACCTCCTCCCTTCCTGTTCCTGTCTGTGCTGAAATGAAAGCTCCCCATCCCAGCTCCCTGATAATGGGGAACCCTGAGGGGGAGGTATCCTTTCCAATAGACCCCGAGTGCATTGCCCCTGAACGAAGAACAGGACACCCTCCCCAGTGTACCCCGGGGGTCACACGGCCCGTTCCCCAGTGTAACCCGGGGTTCACACGGCCCGTTCCCCAGTGTAACCCCGGGGGTCACACGGCCCGTTCCCCAGTGTAACCCCGGGGTTCACACGGCCCGTTCCCCAGTCTAACCCTGGGGTTTCACACGGCCCGTTCCCCAGTGTAACCCTGGGGGTTCACACGGCCCGTTCCCCAGTGTAACCCCGGGGTTCACACGGCCCGTTCCCCAGTGTAACCCCGGGGTTCACACGGCCCGTTCCCCAGTGTAACCCTGGGGTTCACATGGCCCGTTCCCCAGTGTAACCCCGGGGTTCACACGGCCCATTCCCCAGTGTAACCCCGGGGGTCACACGGCCCGTTCCCCAGTGTAACCCCGGGGGTCACACGGCCCGTTCCCCAGTGTAACCCGGGGTTCACACGGCCCGTTCCCCAGTCTAACCCTGGGGTTCACACGGCCCGTTCCCCAGTGTAACCCTGGGGTTCACACGGCCCGTTCCCCAGTGTAACCCCGGGGTTCACACGGCCCGTTCCCCAGTGTAACCCCGGGGGTCACACGGCCCGTTCCCCAGTGTAACCCCGGGGTTCACACGCCAGTGCCCCAGTGTTAACCCCGGGGGTCACACGGCCCGTTCCCCAGTGTAACCCCGGGGGTCACACGGCCCGTTCCCCAGTGTAACCCCGGGGTTCACACGGCCCGTTCCCCAGTCTAACCCTGGGGTTCACACGGCCCGTTCCCCAGTGTAACCCTGGGGTTCACACGGCCCGTTCCCCAGTGTAACCCCGGGGGTCACACGGCCCGTTCCCCAGTGTAACCCCGGGGTTCACACGGCCAGTGCCCCAGTGTAACCCCGGGGGTCACACGGGCCCGTTCCCCAGTGTAACCCCGGGGGTCACACGGCCCGTTCCCCAGTGTAACCCCGGGGTTCACACGGCCCGTTCCCCAGTCTAACCCTGGGGTTCACACGGCCCGTTCCCCAGTGTAACCCCGGGGGTCACACGGCCCGTTCCCCAGTGTAACCCCGGGGGTCACACGGCCCGTTCCCCAGTGTAACCCTGGGGTTCACACGGCCCGTTCCCCAGTGTAACCCCGGGGGTCACACGGCCCGTTCCCCAGTGTAACCCCGGGGGTCACACGGCCCGTTCCCCAGTGTAACCCTGGGGTTCACACGGCCCGTTCCCCAGTGTAACCCCGGGGGTCACACGGCCCGTTCCCCAGTGTAACCCCGGGGGTCACACGGCCCGTTCCCCAGTGTAACCCTGGGGTTCACACGGCCCGTTCCCCAGTGTAACCCCGGGGTTCACACGGCCCGTTCCCCAGTGTAACCCCGGGGTTCACACGGCCCGTTCCCCAGTCTAACCCTGGGGTTCACACGGCCCGTTCCCAGTGTAACCCCGGGGGTCACACGGCCCGTTCCCCGGTGTAACCCCGGGGGTCACACGGCCCGTTCCCCGGTGTAACCCCGGGGTTCACACGGCCCGTTACCCAGTGTAACCCTGTGGTTCACACATGGTCCATAGGAACAGGAGTAGGCCATTCAGCCCTCGTGCCTGCTCCACCATTTGATAAGATCATGGCTGATCTGTGATCTAACTCCATATACCTGCCTTTGGCCCATATCCCTTAATACCTTTGGTTGGCAAAAAGCTATCTATCTCACATTTAAATTTAGCAATTGAGCTAGCAGCCATAATAAGCCATAAGAGATAGGAGCAGGAGTCAGCCATTCAGCCCCTCGAGCCTGCTTTGCCATTCAATGAGATCGTGGCTGATCTGATTTTTACCGCCCTTTCCCATATCCTTTGACTCCCTCGCTGATCAAAATGTGTCTAACTCGCCTTGAATGTATTCAATGACTCGGCCTCCACAGCTTTTTTGGGTAAAGAATTCCAAAGATTCACAACCCTCTGGGAGAAGAAATTCCTCTTAGTTTCTGTCTTAACGGGCGACCCCTTATTCTGAGACTATGCCCCCTAGTTTTAGATTCCCCCATGAGGGGTAACATCCTCTCAGCATCTACACTATCGAGTCCCCCCAGAATCTTGTATGTTTCAATAAGATCTCCTCTCATTCTTCGAAACTCCAATGAGTATAGACCCAACCTGTTCAATCTTTCCTCATAAGACAACCCTTCCATACCCGGAATCAACCAAGTGAACCTTCTCTGAACTGCCTCCAATGCAAGTATGTCCTTCCTTAAATAAGGGCACCAGAACTGTCCGCAGTACTCCAGGTGTGGTCTCACCAGCACCCTGTACAGTTGTAGCATGACTTCCCTGCTTTTATACTCCATCCCCCGAGAAATAAAGGCCAATATTCCGTTTGCCTTCCGGATTACCTGCTGCACCTGCATGTAGACTTTTTGTGTTTCATGTACGAGGACACCCAGATCCCTCTGTACCGCAGCATTTTGTAGTATTTCTCCATTCAAATAATATTTTGCTTTTTTATTTTTCCTCCCAAAGTGGATGACTTCACATTTTCCCACATTCCATCTGTCGAATTTTTGCCCATTCGCTTAACCTGTCAATATCCCTTTGCAGACACTTTGTGTCCTCATCACAACTTGCTTTTCCACCTATCTTTGTATCATCAGCAAATTTGACCACGATACACTCTGTTCCTTCATCCAAGTCATTGATATATATTGTAAATAGTTGAGTTCCCAGCACTGAGCCCTGCGGCACCCCACTAGTTACAGATTGCCATTTTGAAAATGACCCTTTTATCCCGACTCTTTGTTTTCTGTTAGTTATCCAATCCTCTATCCGTGCCAGTATATTACCCCCAACACCATGAGCTCTTATCTTATGCAGTAAGCTTTTATGTGGCATCTTATCGAATGCCTTTTGGAAATCCAAATATACTGCATCCATTGGTTCCCCTTTATCCACCCTGCCCGTTACTTCCTCAAAGAACTCGAATAAATTTGTCAGACACGATTTCCCCTTCATAAAACCATGTTGGCTCTCCTTGATTTGGTTTTCCAATCCGCTGGGATCTTTCCAGAATCTAGTGAATTCTGGAAGATTACAACCAATGCATCCACTATCTCTGTAGCCACTTCCTTTAAGACCCTCGGATGCAAGCCATCAGGTCCAGGGGACTTGTCAGCCTTTAGACCCATTAGTTTACCTAGTACTTTTTCTCTAGTGATAGTGATTGTTTTTAGTTCCTCCCTCCCCTTTGCCCCTTGATTTTCTGCTATTATTGGTATATTATTCGTGTCTTCTACTGTGAAGACAGATACAAAATATCTGTTCAATTCCTCTGCCATTTCCTTGTTTTCCATTATTATGTCCCCAGTCTCATCCTCTACGGGACCAATGTTTACTTTAGCTACCCTCTTCCTTTTTATATACTTGTAGAAGCTTTTACTGTCAGCTTTTATATTTCTTGCTAGTTTACTCTCAATTTATTTTCTCCCTCTTTATTATTCTTTTAGTCATCCTTTGCTGGTTTTTAAAGTTTTCCCAATCTTCGGGCTTACCAGTAATCTTTGCCATGTTGTATGCTTTTTCTTTTAACCTTTATTTCCTTCTTTCCAATTGCCGTTTGCGGAAGAGAGTTCCAAACTTCTACCACCCTTTGTGTGTAGAAATGTTTTCTAATCTCACTCCTGAAAGGTCTGGCTCTAATTTTTAGACTGTGCCCGCTTCTCCTAGAATCCCCAACCAGCGGAAATAGTTTCTCTCTATCCACCCTATCCGTTCCCCTTAATATCTTATAAACTTCGATCAGATCACCCCTTAACCTTCGAAACTCGAGAGAACACAACCCCAATTTGTGTAATCTCTCCTCGTAACTTAACCCTTGAAGTCCGGGTATCATTCTAGTAAACCTACGCTGCACTCCATCCAAAGCCAATATGTCCTTCCGAAGGTGCGGTGCCCAGAACTGCTCACAGTACTCCAGGTGCGGTCTAACCAGGGTTTTGTATCGCTGCAGCATAACTTCTGCCCTGTTGTTCTCTCGTCCTCCAGATATAAAGGCCAACATTCCATTTGCCACAGTTTTGCCCATTCACCTAATCTATCAATATCGCTTTGTAATTTTATGTTTTCATCTGCACTGCTTACAATGCCACCAATCTTTGTGTCATAGACAAACTTAGATATGAGACTTTCTATGCCTTCATCTAAGTCGTTAATAAATATTGTGAATAATTGAGGCCCCAAGACAGATCCCTGCGGGACTCCACTAGTCACATCCTGCCAATGTGAGTACCTACCCATTATCCCTACTCTCTGTCGCCTTTCGCTCAGCCAACTTCCTAAACAAGTCCGTACTTTTCCCTCGATTCCATGGGCTTCTATCTTAGCTAACAGTATCTTATGTGGGACCTTAACAAATGCCTTCTGGAAGTTCATATAAATAACATCCATTGACATTCCCCTGTCCACTACTTTAGTCACCTCTTCAAAAAATTCAATCAGGTTTGTCAGGCACGACCTACCTTACCCGTTCCCCAGTGTAACCCCGGGGTTCACACGGCCCGTTCCCCAGTCTAATCCCGGGGTTCACACGGCCCGTTCCCCAGTGTAACCCCGGGGTTCACACGGCCCGTTCCCCAGTGTAACCCCGGGGTTCACATGGCCCGTTCCCCAGTGTAATCCCGGGGTTCACACGGCCCGTTCCCCAGTGTAATCCCGGGGTTCACACAGCCCGTTCCCCAGTGTAATCCCGGGGTTCACACGGCCCGTTCCCCAGTCTAACCCTGGGAATCACACGGCCCGTTCCCCAGTGTAACCCTGGGGTTCACACGGCCCGTCCCCCAGTGTAACCCTGGGGTTCACACGGCCCGTGCCCCAGTGTAACCCTGGGGTTCACACGGCCCGTCCCCCAGTGTAACCCTGGGGTTCACACGGCCCGTGCCCCAGTGTAACCCCGGGGTTCACACGGCCCGTGCCCCAGTGTAACCCCGGGGTTCACACGGCCAGTGCCCCAGTGTAACCCCGGGGTTCACATGGCCCGTTCCCCAGTGTAACCCCGGGGTTCACATGGCCCGTTCCCCAGTGTAACCCCGGGGTTCACATGGCCCGTTTCCCAGTCTAATCCCGGGGTTCACATGGCCCGTTCCCCAGTGTAACCTCGGGGTTCACATGGCCCGTTCCCCAGTGTAACCCTGGGGTTCACACGGCCCGTTCCCCAGTGTAACCCCGGGGTTCACATGGCCCGTTCCCCAGTCTAACCCTGGGGTTCACACGGCCTGTTCCCCAGTCTAACCCTGGGGTTCACACGGCCCGTTCCCCAGTGTAACCCTCGGAATCACACGGCCCGTTCCCCAGAGCAAACCCTGGGGTTCACACGGCCCGTTCCCCAGTGTAACCCTGGGGTTCACACGGCCCGTTCCCCAGTGTAACCCTGGGGTTCACACGGCCCGTTCCCCAGTGTAACCCTGGGGTTCACACGGCCCGTTCCCCAGTGTAACCCCGGGGTTCACACGGCCCATTCCCCAGTGTAACCCCGGGGGTCACACGGCCCGTTCCCCAGTGTAACCCTGGGGTTCACACGGCCCGTTCCCCAGTGTAACCCCGGGGTTCACACGGCCCATTCCCCAGTGTAACCCCGGGGTTCACACGGCCCGTTCCCCAGTGTAACCCCGGGGTTCACACGGCCCGTTCCCCAGTGTAACCCCGGGGTTCACACGGCCCGTTCCCCAGTCTAACCCTGGGGTTCACACGGCCCGTTCCCCAGTCTAACCCTGGGGTTCACACGGCCCGTTCCCCAGTGTAACCCCGGGGTTCACACGGCCCGTTCCCCAGTGTAACCCTGGGGTTCACACGGCCTGTTCCCCAGTCTAATCCCGGGGTTCACATGGCCCGTTCCCCGAACTTTACCTGATCCTCCCTGTTCTCAAAGCTGCAGTGACAGGCTGAGCAGTACATCCTGTCGGAGATTTCAGGGAGAGCCTGGCCTTGTCTGGTCCAATCCTTGCCCACACTGTCGTCTGCACAGGAAGTGAATCATTGGTTAGTCCTTTAAAATACAACTTACCTATATATATTACATCGAAACTACAGCTCAGAGACAGGCCATTCGGCCCAACTAGTCTATGCTGGTATTTATGTTCCACACAAGTCTCCCCCCTACTTCATCTCACCCTATCACCATATCCTTCTATTCCTTTCTCCCTCATGTGTTTGTCCAGCTTCCCCTTAAATCCATCTACACTATTCACCTCAACTACTCCTTGTGGGAGTGAGTTCCACATTCTCACCACTCTCTGGGTGAAGAAGTTTCTCCTGAATTCCCTATTGGATTTATTAGTGACTATCTTATATTTATGGCCCCTAGTTCTTGTCACCCCAACAAGTGGAAACATCTTCTCTACGTCTACCCTATCGAACCCTTTCATAATCGTAAGGACCTCTATCAGGTCACCCCTCAGTCTTCTCTTTTCAGGAGAAAAGAGCCCCAGCCTGTTCAACCTTTCCTGATAGGTCTAATCTCTCACTTCTGGTATCATGTGCATAAATCGTTGAAGGTGACAGGGCAGGTTGAGAAAGTGGTTAAAAAAGCATACGGGATCCTGGGCTTTATAAATAGAAGCATAGAGTACAAAAGTATGGAAGTCATGATGAACCTTTATAAAACACTGGTTCGGCCACAACTGGAGTATTGTGTCCAGTTCTGGGCACCGCACTTTAAGAACGATGTGAAGGCCTTAGAGAGGGTGCAGAAGAGATTTACTAGAATAATTTCAGGGATGAGGGACTTTAGTTACGTGGATAGACTGGAGAAGCTTCTCCTTGGAACAGAGAAGGTTGAGAGGAGATTTGATAGAAGTATTCATAGAATCATAGAAAATAGGAGCAAGAGTAGGCCATTCGGCCCCTCGGGCCTGCTCCACCATTCAAAATGATCATGGCTGATCGTCTAACTCAGTACCCTGTTCCCGCTTTTTCCCCATATCCCTTGATCCCTTTAGCATTATGAAATATATCTATCTCCTTCTTGAATATATTTAATGACTTGGCCTCCACTGCCTTCTGTGGTAGAGAATTCCACAGGTTCACCACCCTCTAAGTGAAGAAATTTCTCCTCATCTCGGTTCTAAATGGCATACCCCGTATCCTGAGACTATGACCCCTGGTTCTGGACTCCCCAGCCATTGGGAACATCCTCCCTGCATCTAGTCTGTCTAGTCCTGTTAGAATTTTATATGTTTCGATGAGATCACCTCTCATTCTTCTAAACTCGAGTGAATATCGGCCGAGTCGACCCAATCTCTCCTCATACGTCAATCCTGCCATCCCAGGAATCAGTCTGGTAAACCTTTGATGCGCTCCCTCCAATGGCAAGGACATCCTTCCTCAGATAAGGAGACCAAAACTGCACACAATACTCCAGGTGTGGTCTCACCAAGGCCCTGTATAACTGCAGTAAGACATCCCTGCTCCTGTACTCAAATCCTCTTGCAATAAAGGCCAACATACCATTCACCTTCCTAACTGCTTGCTGCACCTGAATGCTCGCTTTCAGCGACTGGTGTACAAGGACACCCAGGTCTCGTTGCACCTCCCCTTTTCCCAATCTATCACCATTCAGATAATAATGTCTTTCTGTTTTTACAACCAAAGTGGATAACCTCACATTTATCCACGTTATACTGCATTTGCCATGTTCTTGTCCACTCACCCAACTTGTCTGAATCACATTGGAGCCTCTTTGCATCCTCCTCACAGCTCACATTCCACCCCAGCTTTGTGTCGTCTGCAAACTTGGAAATGTTACATTCAGTTCCCTCATCCAAATCGTTGATATATATTGTGAATAGCTGGGGCCCAAGCACTGATCCCTGCGGTACCCCACTAGTCACTGCCTGCCACCTGGAAAGAGACCCGTTTTTACCTGCTCTCTGTTTCCTGTCTGTCAACCAATTCTCAATCCATGTCAGTATATTCCCCCCAATCCCATGTGCTTTAATTTTGCACACTAACCTCTTGTGTGGGACCTTATCAAAAGCCTTCTGAAAATCCAAGTACACCACATCCACTGGTTCTCCCCTATCTATTATACCAGTTTCATCCTCAAAAAACTCCAGTAGGCTTGTTAAGCATGATTTCCTTTTCATAAACCCATGCTGACTTTGTCCAATCTCGTTAATGCCCTCCAAGTGTTCTGTTATCACATCTTTTATAATAGACTCTAGCATTTTCCCCACTACTGATGTTAGGCTAACTGGTCTGTACTTCCCTGTTTTTTCTCTCCCTCCTTTTTTAAATAGTGGGGTTACATTTGCCACCCTCCAATCTGTAGGAACTGTTCCAGAGTCTATTCAAAATCCTGAAGGGTCCAGACAGGGATCGAGAGAAACTGTTCCCATTGGTGGAAGGGTCAAGAACCAGAGGACATAGATTTAAGGTGATTGGCAAAAGCACCAAAGGTGACATGAGGAAAAGCTTTTTTTTAACGCAGTGAGTGGTTAGGATCTGGAATGCACTGCCCGAGGGGGTGGTGGAGGCAGATTCAATCATGGCCTTCAAAAGGGAACTGGATAAATACGTGAAAGAAAAAAATTTGCTGGGCTACGGGGAAAAGGAATCGAGGGAAAAGTACAGACTTGGTTAGGAAGTTGGCTGAGCGAAAGGCGATAGAGAGTAGGGATAATGGGTAAGTATTCACATTAGCAGGATGTGACTAGTGGAGTCCAGCAGGGATCTGTCTTGGGGCCTCAATTATTCACAATATTTATTGACGACTTAGATGAAGGCATAGAAAGTCTCATATCTAAGTTTGCCGATGACACAAAGATTGGTGGCATTGTAAGCAGTGTAGATGAAAACATAAAATTACAAAGCGATATTGATAGATTAGGTGAATGGGCAAAACTGTGGCAAATGGAATTCAATGTAGACAAATGTGAGGTCATCCACTTTGGATCAAAAAAGGATAGAACAGGGTACTTTCTAAATGGTAAAAAGTTAAAAGCAGTGGATGTCCAAAGGGACTTAGGGGTTCAGGTACATAGATCATTGAAGTGTCATGAACAGGTGCAGAAAATAATCAAGGAGGCTAATGGAATGCTGGCCTTTATATCTAGAGGACTAGAGTACAAGGGGGCAGAAGTTATGCTGCAGCTATACAAAACCCTGGTTAGACCGCACCTGGAGTACTGTGAGCAGTTCTGGGCACCGCACCTTCGGAAGGACATATTGGCTTGGAGGGAGTGCAGCGTAGGTTTACTAGAATGATACCTCATCCCAGCCAGTTCTCTATGTATGAATATACAAATGGAGGGGGAAAATATGTTAAAGTTAGTCATAATTTGTAGGGTGATCTAAGTTTATAAGATATTAAGGGGAACAGATAGGGTGGATAGAGAGAAACTATTTCCGCTGGTTGGGGATTCTAGGAGTAGGGGGCACAGTCTAAAAATTAGAGCCAGACCTTTCAGGAGCGAGGTTAGAAAACATATCTAGACACAAAGGGTGGTAGAAGTTTGGAACTCTCTTCCGCAAACGGCAATTGATACTAGCTCAATTGCTAAATTTAAATGTAAGATAGATAGCTTTTTGGCAACCAAAGGTATTAAGGGATATGGGCCAAAGGCAGGTATATGGAGTTAGATCACAGATCAGCCATGATCTTATCAAATGGCGGAGCAGGCACGAGGGGCTGAATGGCCTACTCCTGTTCCTATGAGTGGGACTAGCTGGATTGCTCTTGCATAGAGCTGGCACGGTCTTGTTGGGCCGAATGGCCTCCTTCCGTGCTGTAACCTTTCTATGATTCTATGATCCCAGCAACGATCCGTGTGGAACATCACTTCCCACCTTTTGCCAGTCTCAGTAACTACCTTTAACCCCTACTCTCTGTTTTCTGTTTTGTAACCAGCTTGCTATCCATTTTGCTCTCTGTCCTGACTCATGCTCGGACATCAGTCATGAGTCTATAATGCGGTAACTTATCGAAGGCCTTTTGAAAATCCCAATATATTACATCTACTACATTACCCTTGTCTACTCTTTCTGTTAATTCTTCAAATTAGGGCCTTTAATGTAGTGAAACGTCCCAAAGCGCTTCACAGGGGCGATTATCAAACAAAATTTGACACCGAGCCACATAAGGAGATATTAGGACAGGCGACCAAAAGCTCGGTCAAAGAGGGAGGTTTTAAGGAGGGTCTTAAAGGAGGAGAGAGAGGCGGAGAGGTTTAGGGAGGGAATTCCAGAGCTCAGGGCCCAGGCAGCTGAAGGCACGGCCGCCAATGGTGGAAATCGGGGATGGGCAAGAGGCCAGAATTGGAGGAGCGCAGAGATTGGGGGGGGGTGGGGGTCACACAGAGAGAGGGGGTGGGGGGGTCACAGAGAGAGAGAGGGTGGGGGGGGTGTCACAGAGAGAGAGAGGGGGTGGGGGGGGTCACAGAGAGAGAGAGGGGGTGGGGGGGGTCACAGAGAGAGAGAGGGTGGGGGGGGGTCACAGAGAGAGAGAGGGTGGGGGGGGGGTCACAGAGAGAGAGAGGGTGGGGGGGGGTCACAGAGAGAGAGAGGGTGGGGGGGGGGTCACAGAGAGAGAGAGGGTGGGGGGGGGTCACAGAGAGAGAGAGGGTGGTGGGGGTCACAGAGAGAGAGAGGGTGGGGGGGGGTCACAGAGAGAGAGAGGGAGGGGGGGTCACAGAGAGAGAGAGAGAGGGTGGTGGGGGTCACAGAGAGAGAGGGGGTGGGGGGGGGTCACAGAGAGAGAGAGGGTGGTGGGGGTCACAGAGAGAGAGAGGGTGGGGGGGGTGTCACAGAGAGAGAGAGGGTGGGGGGGGTCACAGAGAGAGAGAGGGTGGGGGGGGTCACAGAGAGAGAGAGGGTGGGGGGGGTCACAGAGAGAGAGAGGGTGGGGGGGGGTCACAGAGAGAGAGAGGGTGGGGGGGGGTCACAGAGAGAGAGAGGGTGGGGGGGTCACAGAGAGAGAGAGGGTGGGGGGGGTCACAGAGAGAGAGGGTGGGGGGGGTCACAGAGAGAGAGAGGGTGGGGGGGGTCACAGAGAGAGAGAGGGTGGGGGGGGGGGTCACAGAGAGAGAGGGTGGGGGGGGGTCACAGAGAGAGAGAGGGTGGGGGGGGGTCACAGAGAGAGAGAGGGTGGGGGGGGTCACAGAGAGAGAGGGTGGGGGGGGTCACAGAGAGAGGGTGGGGGGGGTCACAGAGAGAGAGGGTGGGGGGGGGGTCACAGAGAGAGAGAGGGTGGGGGGGGGGTCACAGAGAGAGAGAGGGTGGGGGGGGGGGTCACAGAGAGAGAGAGGGTGGGGGGGGGGGTCACAGAGAGAGAGAGGGTGGGGGGGGGGGTCACAGAGAGAGAGGGTGGGAGAGCGAGGGGAGGCGCGGGGGGAGTCACGGGGGGGGGGCGCGGGGGGGAGTCACGGGGGGCCCTCCCTCGGTACCTGGCGGGCCCGGCTCTCCCGGCCCCAGGCCCTCCGCCTCCTCCAGCAGCCGCGCCCCATCACGCGGGCTCCAGGCCTCGAACACCGAGCGGACTCCCCGCATCCCGCCTGCCGACACTGCGCAGGCGCATTGGCGTCACTTCCGCCCCGCACACGTTACCGCCTCCACTTCCGCCCCGCTGCATTATTTCCGGTTCCTGTTGTTTGTCATTCGGTGTCCGCGATTCCCGGAGTGGTCTGAGGTACGGGGATTGTCCGGAGTGGCCCGGGGTCCGGGGATTGTCCGGAGTGGCCCGGGGTCCGGGGATTGTCCGGAGTGGCCCGGGGTCCGGGGATTGTCCGGAGTGGCCCGGGGTCCGGGGATTGTCCGGAGTGGCCCGGGGTCCGGGGATTGTCCGGAGTGGCCCGGGGTCCGGGGATTGTCCGGAGTGGCCCGGGGTCGGGGGATTGTCCGGAGTGGCCCGGGGCCCGGGGATTGTCCGGAGTGGCCCGGGGTCCGGGGATTGTCCGGAGTGGCCCGGGGCCCGGGGATTGTCCGGAGTGGCCGGGGTCGGGGGATTGTCCGGAGTGGCCCGGGGCCCGGGGATTGTCCGGAGTGGCCCGGGGCCCGGGGATTGTCCGGAGTGGCCCGGGGCCCGGGGATTGTCCGGAGTGGCGGCTCCAGCAGGGCGACAGAGATGTGGAGGAGGGAGGGGGAGATTACAGGGGAAGGGGGTCATGGTCGGGGGAAGGAGTCGCTCCAACAGGAAGCTCAGGTTCCAGACTTGTCGTGGAATCGAGTCTCACTTTAGGGATTTGAGCACAAATTCCCGGCCAACACTCCCAGTGCGGTACTGAGGGAGCGCCGCACTGTCGGAGGGTCAGTACTGAGGGAGCGCCGCACTGTCGGAGGGTCAGTACTGAGGGAGGGCCGCACTGTCGGAGGGTCAGTACTGAGGGAGCGCCGCACTGTCGGAGGGTCAGTACTGAGGGAGCGCCGCACTGTCGGAGGGTCAGTACTGAGGGAGCGCCGCACTGTCGGAGGGTCAGTACTGAGGGAGCGCCGCACTGTCGGAGGGTCAGTACTGAGGGAGCGCCGCACTGTCGGAGGGTCAGTACTGAGGGAGCGCCGCACTGTCGGAGGGTCAGTACTGAGGGAGCGCCGCACTGTCGGAGGGTCAGTACTGAGGGACTGCTGCACTGTCGGAGGGTCAGTACTGAGGGAATGCCGCACTGTCGGAGGGTCAGTACTGAGGGAGCGCCGCACTGTCGGAGGGTCAGTACTGAGGGAATGCTGCACTGTCGGAGGGTCAGTACTGAGGGAGCGCCGCACTGTCGGAGGGTCAGTACTGAGGGAGCGCCGCACTGTCGGAGGGTCAGTACTGAGGGAATGCTGCACTGTCGGAGGGTCAGTACTGAGGGAGCGCTGCACTGTCGGAGGGTCAGTACTGAGGGAATGCTGCACTGTCGGAGGGTCAGTACTGAGGGAATGCTGCACTGTCGGAGGGTCAGTACTGAGGGAATGCTGCACTGTCGGAGGGTCAGTACTGAGGGAGCGCTGCACTGTCGGAGGGTCAGTACTGAGGGAATGCTGCACTGTCGGAGGGTCAGTACTGAGGGAATGCTGCACTGTCGGAGGGTCAGTACTGAGGGAATGCTGCACTGTCGGAGGGTCAGTACTGAGGGAGCGCCGCACTGTCGGAGGGTCAGTACTGAGGGAGTGATGCACTGTCGGAGGGTCAGTACTGAGGGAGCGCTGCACTGTCGGAGGGTCAGTACTGAGGGAGCGCCGCACTGTTGGAGGGTCAGTACTGAGGGAGCGCCGCACTGTCGGAGGGTCAGTACTGAGGGAGCGCCGCACTGTCGGAGGGTCAGTACTGAGGGAGCGCCGCACTGTCGGAGGGTCAGTACTGAGGGAGCGCCGCACTGTCGGAGGGTCAGTACTGAGGGAGCGCTGCACTGTCGGAGGGTCAGTACTGAGGGAGCGCCGCACTGTCGGAGGGTCAGTACTGAGGGAGCGCCGCACTGTCGGAGGGTCAGTACTGAGGGAGCGCCGCACTGTCGGAGGGTCAGTACTGAGGGAGCGCCGCACTGTCGGAGGGTCAGTACTGAGGGAGCGCCGCACTGTCGGAGGGTCAGTACTGAGGGAGCGCCGCACTGTCGGAGGGTCAGTACTGAGGGAGCGCTGCACTGTCGGAGGGTCAGTACTGAGGGGAGCGCCGCACTGTCGGAGGGTCAGTACTGAGGGAATGCAGCACTGTCGGAGGGTCAGTACTGAGGGAGCGCCGCACTGTCGGAGGGTCAGTACTGAGGGAGCGCCGCACTGTCGGAGGGTCAGTACTGAGGGAGCGCCGCACTGTCGGAGGGTCAGTACTGAGGGACTGCTGCACTGTCGGAGGGTCAGTACTGAGGGAATGCTGCACTGTCGGAGGGTCAGTACTGAGGGAGCGCCGCACTGTCGGAGGGTCAGTACTGAGGGAATGCTGCACTGTCGGAGGGTCAGTACTGAGGGAGCGCCGCACTGTCGGAGGGTCAGTACTGAGGGAATGCTGCACTGTCGGAGGGTCAGTACTGAGGGAGCGCTGCACTGTCGGAGGGTCAGTACTGAGGGAATGCTGCACTGTCGGAGGGTCAGTACTGAGGGAATGCTGCACTGTCGGAGGGTCAGTACTGAGGGAATGCTGCACTGTCGGAGGGTCAGTACTGAGGGAGCGCCGCACTGTCGGGAGGGTCAGTACTGAGGGAGCGCCGCACTGTCGGAGGGTCAGTACTGAGGGAGCGCCGCACTGTCGGAGGGTCAGTACTGAGGGAGCGCCGCACTGTCGGAGGGTCAGTACTGAGCGAATGCTGCACTGTCGGAGGGTCAGTACTGAGGGAGCGCCGCACTGTCGGAGGGTCAGTACTGAGGGAGCGCCGCACTGTCGGAGGGTCAGTACTGAGGGAGCGCTGCACTGTCGGAGGGTCAGTACTGAGGGAGCGCACTGTCGGAGGTCAGTACTGAGGGAGCGCCTGCACTGTCGGAGGGTCAGTACTGAGGGAGCGCTGCACTGTCGGAGGGTCAGTACTGAGGGAGCGCCGCACTGTCGGAGGGTCAGTACTGAGGGAGCGCCGCACTGTCGGAGGGTCAGTACTGAGGGAATGCTGCACTGTCGGAGGGTCAGTACTGAGGGAGCGCCGCACTGTCGGAGGGTCAGTACTGAGGGAGCGCCGCACTGTCGGAGGGTCAGTACTGAGGGAATGCTGCACTGTCGGAGGGTCAGTACTGAGGGAGCGCCGCACTGTCGGAGGGTCAGTACTGAGGGAATGCTGCACTGTCGGAGGGTCAGTACTGAGGGAATGCTGCACTGTCGGAGGGTCAGTACTGAGGGAGCGCCGCACTGTCGGAGGGTCAGTACTGAGGGAGCGCCGCACTGTCGGAGGGTCAGTACTGAGGAGCGCCGCACTGTCGGAGGGTCAGTACTGAGGGAGCGCCGCACTGTCGGAGGGTCAGTACTGAGGGAGCGCCGCACTGTCGGAGGGTCAGTACTGAGGGAGCGCCGCACTGTCGGAGGGTCAGTACTGAGGGACTGCTGCACTGTCGGAGGGTCAGTACTGAGGGAATGCTGCACTGTCGGAGGGTCAGTACTGAGGGAGCGCCGCACTGTCGGAGGGTCAGTACTGAGGGAATGCTGCACTGTCGGAGGGTCAGTACTGAGGGAGCGCCGCACTGTCGGAGGGTCAGTACTGAGGGAGCGCGCACTGTCGGAGGGTCAGTACTGAGGGAATGCTGCACTGTCGGAGGGTCAGTACTGAGGGAGCGCTGCACTGTCGGAGGGTCAGTACTGAGGGAATGCTGCACTGTCGGAGGGTCAGTACTGAGGGAATGCTGCACTGTCGGAGGGTCAGTACTGAGGGAATGCTGCACTGTCGGAGGGTCAGTACTGAGGGAGCGCCGCACTGTCGGAGGGTCAGTACTGAGGGAGTGATGCACTGTCGGAGGGTCAGTACTGAGGGAGCGCCTGCACTGTCGGAGGGTCAGTACTGAGGGAGCGCCGCACTGTTCGGAGGGTCAGTACTGAGGGAGCGCCGCACTGTCGGAGGGTCAGTACTGAGGGAGCGCCGCACTGTCGGAGGGTCAGTACTGAGGGAGCGCCGCACTGTCGGAGGGTCAGTACTGAGGGAGCGCCGCACTGTCGGAGGGTCAGTACTGAGGGAGCGCCTGCACTGTCGGAGGGTCAGTACTGAGGGAGCGCCGCACTGTCGGAGGGTCAGTACTGAGGGAGCGCCGCACTGTCGGAGGGTCAGTACTGAGGGAGCGCCGCACTGTCGGAGGGTCAGTACTGAGGGAGCGCCGCACTGTCGGAGGGTCAGTACTGAGGGAGCGCCGCACTGTCGGAGGGTCAGTACTGAGGGAGCGCCGCACTGTCGGAGGGTCAGTACTGAGGGAGCGCCGCACTGTCGAGGAGGGTCAGTACTGAGGGAGCGCCGCACTGTCGGAGGGTCAGTACTGAGGGAGCGCCGCACTGTCGGAGGGTCAGTACTGAGGGAGCGCCGCACTGTCGGAGGGTCAGTACTGAGGGAGCGCCGCACTGTCGGAGGGTCAGTACTGAGGGAGCGCCGCGCACTGTCGGAGGGTCAGTACTGAGGGAGCGCCGCACTGTCGGAGGGTCAGTACTGAGGGAGCGCCGCACTGTCGGAGGGTCAGTACTGAGGGAGCGCCGCACTGTCGGAGGGTCAGTACTGAGGGAGCGCCGCACTGTCGGAGGGTCAGTACTGAGGGAGCGCCGCACTGTCGGAGGGTCAGTACTGAGGGAGCGCCGCACTGTCGGAGGGTCAGTACTGAGGGAGCGCCGCAACTGTCGGAGGGTCAGTACTGAGGCGAGCGCTGCACTGTCGGAGGGTCAGTACTGAGGGAGCGCCGCACTGTCGGAGGGTCAGTACTGAGGGAGCGCGCACTGTCGGAGGGTCAGTACTGAGGGAGCGCCTGCACTGTCGGAGGGTCAGTACTGAGGGAGCGCCGCACTGTCGGAGGGTCAGTACTGAGGGAGCGCTGCACTGTCGGAGGGTCAGTACTGAGGGAGCGCCGCACTGTCGGAGGGTCAGTACTGAGGGAGCGCCGCACTGTCGGAGGGTCAGTACTGAGGGAATGCTCGCACTGTCGGAGGGTCAGTACTGAGGGAGCGCCGCACTGTCGGAGGGTCAGTACTGAGGGAGCGCCGCACTGTCGGAGGGTCAGTACTGAGGGAATGCTGCACTGTCGGAGGGTCAGTACTGAGGGAGCGCCGCACTGTCGGAGGGTCAGTACTGAGGGAATGCTGCACTGTCGGAGGGTCAGTACTGAGGGAATGCTGCACTGTCGGAGGGTCAGTACTGAGGGAGCGCCGCACTGTCGGGAGGGTCAGTACTGAGGGAGCGCCTGCACTGTCGGAGGGTCAGTACTGAGGGAGCGCCGCACTGTCGGAGGGTCAGTACTGAGGGAGCGCCGCACTGTCGGAGGGTCAGTACTGAGGGAGCGCCGCACTGTCGAGGGTCAGTACTGAGGGAGCGCCGCACTGTCGGAGGGTCAGTACTGAGGGACTGCTGCACTGTCGGAGGGTCAGTACTGAGGGAATGCTGCACTGTCGGAGGGTCAGTACTGAGGGAGCGCCGCACTGTCGGAGGGTCAGTACTGAGGGAATGCTGCACTGTCGGAGGGTCAGTACTGAGGGAGCGCCGCACTGTCGGAGGGTCAGTACTGAGGGAGCGCCGCACTGTCGGAGGGTCAGTACTGAGGGAATGCTGCACTGTCGGAGGGTCAGTACTGAGGGAGCGCCTGCACTGTCGGAGGGTCAGTACTGAGGGAATGCTGCACTGTCGGAGGGTCAGTACTGAGGGAGCTGCACTGTCGGAGGGTCAGTACTGAGGGAGCGCCTGCACTGTCGGAGGGTCAGTACTGAGGGAGCGCCGCACTGTCGGAGGGTCAGTACTGAGGGAGCGCTGCACTGTCGGAGGGTCAGTACTGAGGGAGCGCCTGCACTGTCGGAGGGTCAGTACTGAGGGAGCGCCGCACTGTCGGAGGGTCAGTACTGAGGGAGCGCCGCACTGTCGGAGGGTCAGTACTGAGGGAGCGCCGCACTGTCGGAGGGTCAGTACTGAGGGAGCGCCGCACTGTCGGAGGGTCAGTACTGAGGGAGCGCCGCACTGTCGGAGGGTCAGTACTGAGGGAGCGCCTGCACTGTCGGAGGGTCAGTACTGAGGGAGCGCCGCACTGTCGGAGGGTCAGTACTGAGGGAGCGCCGCACTGTCGGAGGGTCAGTACTGAGGGAGCGCAGCACTGTCGGAGGGTCAGTACTGAGGGAGCGCCGCACTGTCGGAGGGTCAGTACTGAGGGAGCGCTGCACTGTCGGAGGGTCAGTACTGAGGGAGCGCCGCACTGTCGGAGGGTCAGTACTGAGGGAGAGCTGCACTGTCGGAGGGTCAGTACTGAGGGAGCGCCGCACTGTCGGAGGGTCAGTACTGAGGGATGCCGCACTGTCGGAGGGTCAGTACTGAGGGAGCGCCCACTGTCGGAGGGTCAGTACTGAGGGAGCGCCGCACTGTCGGAGGGTCAGTACTGAGGGAGCGCTGCACTGTCGGAGGGTCAGTACTGAGGGAGCTGCTGCACTGTCGGAGGGTCAGTACTGAGGGAATGCTGCACTGTCGGAGGGTCAGTACTGAGGGAGCGCCGCACTGTCGGAGGGTCAGTACTGAGGGAATGCTGCACTGTCGGAGGGTCAGTACTGAGGGAGCGCCGCACTGTCGGAGGGTCAGTACTGAGGGAATGCTGCACTGTCGGAGGGTCAGTACTGAGGGAGCGCCTGCACTGTCGGAGGGTCAGTACTGAGGGAAGCGCCTGCACTGTCGGAGGGTCAGTACTGAGGGAGCGCCTGCACTGTCGGAGGGTCAGTACTGAGGGAGCGCCTGCACTGTCGGAGGGTCAGTACTGAGGGAGCGCCGCACTGTCGGAGGGTCAGTACTGAGGGAGCGCCGCACTGTCGGAGGGTCAGTACTGAGGGAGCGCCGCACTGTCGGAGGGTCAGTACTGAGGGAGCGCCGCACTGTCGGAGGGTCAGTACTGAGGGATCGCCTGCACTGTCGGAGGGTCAGTACTGAGGGAGCGCCGCACTGTCGGAGGGTCAGTACTGAGGGAGCGCCGCACTGTCGGAGGGTCAGTACTGAGGGAGCGCTGCACTGTCGGAGGGTCAGTACTGAGGGAGCGCCGCACTGTCGGAGGGTCAGTACTGAGGGAGCGCCGCACTGTCGGAGGGTCAGTACTGAGGGAGCGCCGCACTGTCGGAGGGTCAGTACTGAGGGAGCGCCGCACTGTCGGAGGGTCAGTACTGAGGGAGCGCCGCACTGTCGGAGGGTCAGTACTGAGGGAGCGCCGCACTGTCGGAGGGTCAGTACTGAGGGAATGCCTGCACTGTCGGAGGGTCAGTACTGAGGGAGCGCCGCACTGTCGGAGGGTCAGTACTGAGGGAGCGCCTGCACTGTCGGAGGGTCAGTACTGAGGGAGCGCTGCACTGTCGGAGGGTCAGTACTGAGGGAGCGCCGCACTGTCGGAGGGTCAGTACTGAGGGAGCGCCGCACTGTCGGAGGGTCAGTACTGAGGGAGCGCCGCACTGTCGGAGGGTCAGTACTGAGGGAGCGCCGCACTGTCGGAGGGTCAGTACTGAGGGAGCGCCGCACTGTCGGAGGGTCAGTACTGAGGGAGCGCCGCACTGTCGGAGGGTCAGTACTGAGGGAGCGCCGCACTGTCGGAGGGTCAGTACTGAGGGAGCGCCGCACTGTCGGAGGGTCAGTACTGAGGGAGCGCCGCACTGTCGGAGGGTCAGTACTGAGGGAGCGCGCACTGTCGGAGGGTCAGTACTGAGGGAGCGCGCACTGTCGGAGGGTCAGTACTGAGGGAGCGCCGCACTGTCGGAGGGTCAGTACTGAGGGAGCGCCTCGCACTGTCGGAGGGTCAGTACTGAGGGAGCGCCGCACTGTCGGAGGGTCAGTACTGAGGGAGCGCCGCACTGTCGGAGGGTCAGTACTGAGGGAATGCTGCACTGTCGGAGGGTCAGTACTGAGGGAATGCCGCACTGTCGGAGGGTCAGTACTGAGGGAGCGCCGCACTGTCGGAGGGTCAGTACTGAGGGAATGCTGCACTGTCGGAGGGTCAGTACTGAGGGAGCGCCTGCACTGTCGGAGGGTCAGTACTGAGGGAGCGCTGCACTGTCGGAGGGTCAGTACTGAGGGAATGCTGCACTGTCGGAGGGTCAGTACTGAGGGAGCGCTGCACTGTCGGAGGGTCAGTACTGAGGGAATGCTGCACTGTCGGAGGGTCAGTACTGAGGGAAGCGCTGCACTGTCGGAGGGTCAGTACTGAGGGAATGCTGCACTGTCGGAGGGTCAGTACTGAGGGAGCGCCTGCACTGTCGGAGGGTCAGTACTGAGGGATCGCCTGCACTGTCGGAGGGTCAGTACTGAGGGAGCGCCGCACTGTCGGAGGGTCAGTACTGAGGGACTGCTGCACTGTCGGAGGGTCAGTACTGAGGGAGCGCCGCACTGTCGGAGGGTCAGTACTGAGGGAGCGCCTGCACTGTCGGAGGGTCAGTACTGAGGGAGCGCCGCACTGTCGGAGGGTCAGTACTGAGGGAGCGCCGCACTGTCGGAGGGTCAGTACTGAGGGAGCGCCGCACTGTCGGAGGGTCAGTACTGAGGGAGCGCCGCACTGTCGGAGGGTCAGTACTGAGGGAGCGCCGCACTGTCGGAGGGTCAGTACTGAGGGAGCGCCGCACTGTCGGAGGGTCAGTACTGAGGGAGCGCCTGCACTGTCGGAGGGTCAGTACTGAGGGAGCGCCGCACTGTCGGAGGGTCAGTACTGAGGGAGCGCCGCACTGTCGGAGGGTCAGTACTGAGGGAGCGCCGCACTGTCGGAGGGTCAGTACTGAGGGAGCGCCGCACTGTCGGAGGGTCAGTACTGAGGGAGCGCCGCACTGTCGGAGGGTCAGTACTGAGGGAGCGCCGCACTGTCGGAGGGTCAGTACTGAGGGAGCGCTGCACTGTCGGAGGGTCAGTACTGAGGGAGCGCCGCACTGTCGGAGGGTCAGTACTGAGGGAATGCAGCACTGTCGGAGGGTCAGTACTGAGGGAGCGCCGCACTGTCGGAGGGTCAGTACTGAGGGAGCTGCTGCACTGTCGGAGGGTCAGTACTGAGGGAGCGCCGCACTGTCGGAGGGTCAGTACTGAGGGAGCTGCTGCACTGTCGGAGGGTCAGTACTGAGGGAATGCTGCACTGTCGGAGGGTCAGTACTGAGGGAGCGCCGCACTGTCGGAGGGTCAGTACTGAGGGAAGCTGCACTGTCGGAGGGTCAGTACTGAGGGAGCGCCGCACTGTCGAGGGTCAGTACTGAGGGAATGCTGCACTGTCGGAGGGTCAGTACTGAGGGAGCGCTGCACTGTCGGAGGGTCAGTACTGAGGGAATGCTGCACTGTCGGAGGGTCAGTACTGAGGGAAGCCTGCACTGTCGGAGGGTCAGTACTGAGGGAGCGCCGCACTGTCGGAGGGTCAGTACTGAGGGAGCGCCGCACTGTCGGAGGGTCAGTACTGAGGGAGCGCGCACTGTCGGAGGGTCAGTACTGAGGGAGCGCCGCACTGTCGGAGGGTCAGTACTGAGGGAGCGCCGCACTGTCGGAGGGTCAGTACTGAGGGAAGCCTGCACTGTCGGAGGGTCAGTACTGAGGGAGCGCCGCACTGTCGGAGGGTCAGTACTGAGGGAGCGCCGCACTGTCGGAGGGTCAGTACTGAGGGAGCGCTGCACTGTCGGAGGGTCAGTACTGAGGGAGCGCCGCACTGTCGGAGGGTCAGTACTGAGGGAGCGCTGCACTGTCGGAGGGTCAGTACTGAGGGAGCGCCGCACTGTCGGAGGGTCAGTACTGAGGGAGCGCCGCACTGTCGGAGGGTCAGTACTGAGGGAATGCTGCACTGTCGGAGGGTCAGTACTGAGGGAGCGCCGCACTGTCGGAGGGTCAGTACTGAGGGAGCGCCGCACTGTCGGAGGGTCAGTACTGAGGGAGCGCTGCACTGTCGGAGGGTCAGTACTGAGGGAGCGCCGCACTGTCGGAGGGTCAGTACTGAGGGACTGCTGCACTGTCGGAGGGTCAGTACTGAGGGAAGCGCCTGCACTGTCGGAGGGTCAGTACTGAGGGAGCGCCGCACTGTCGGAGGGTCAGTACTGAGGGAGCGCCGCACTGTCGGAGGGTCAGTACTGAGGGAGCGCCGCACTGTCGGAGGGTCAGTACTGAGGGAGCGCCGCACTGTCGGAGGGTCAGTACTGAGGGAGCGCCGCACTGTCGGAGGGTCAGTACTGAGGGAGCGCCGCACTGTCGGAGGGTCAGTACTGAGGGACTGCTGCACTGTCGGAGGGTCAGTACTGAGGGAATGCTGCACTGTCGGAGGGTCAGTACTGAGGGAGCGCCGCACTGTCGGAGGGTCAGTACTGAGGGAATGCTGCACTGTCGGAGGGTCAGTACTGAGGGAGCGCGCACTGTCGGAGGGTCAGTACTGAGGGAGCGCCGCACTGTCGGAGGGTCAGTACTGAGGGAATGCTGCACTGTCGGAGGGTCAGTACTGAGGGAGCGCTGCACTGTCGGAGGGTCAGTACTGAGGGAATGCTGCACTGTCGGAGGGTCAGTACTGAGGGAATGCTGCACTGTCGGAGGGTCAGTACTGAGGGAATGCTGCACTGTCGGAGGGTCAGTACTGAGGGAGCGCCGCACTGTCGGAGGGTCAGTACTGAGGGAGTGATGCACTGTCGGAGGGTCA
>NW_027139717.1:0-102500 GCF_035084215.1 Heptranchias perlo | reverse complement strand
CTGGGACATTGTACAGGAGCTGACACTGAGACACACACTGACCGTCTGACAGTGCAGCGCTTCCCTCAGTACCGACCGTCCGACAGAATATCACCATCTGTTCGAGCCCAAATTCCTCCCTTCGTTCATTGCAAGTGCAACTTTTCAGAAATAACACAAAGTGGATCAAACTATTATTCAGAGGCTGACAATGTGACATATCTGGGGTCTTAATTGAAATTAAAAGCTCTTTCAGGGAGCGTCCTGCAGCACGCAGAGGGCCCAAATGTGAAAACAGCCTCCAAATGTTTTCTTAGTTTGAAGTTTAATTTTTGAAAAGGTCACTGACAACTCAGAAAAAAATAGTGTTAATTCCGAAGCCATTTTGGGCCCCCATGTGAAATTGTATTGTAATGGAACCACACAGACACATGGGGAAGCTCGGGAGCAAACTGATTGGAATTTGAGATTTTAATCCCATATTCATTTGTGGCACAGCTCAGCTCAATTCAAACCCAATGTCTGTGCAAAGGACACGTGTCTCCTGACTGTACAGTCTGTGTGTGTGTGTGTGTGTGTCTCAGTCTCACTGGTCCCATAACATAACTTTAAAGCAGTAAAATTAACCAGAACCTGCTCCAAAGACAAAACCGATCCAGACCTTGAAGGTGTGATGATTTCCTCCTTCTCTCTGCTCTGTTGGTGGGAGGCTCATTTCCAGTCCCAGGTATTTGTCTATTCCCCATGTCTGATGGGTTGGTTCCTGTGAACAGTTTGTCAGAGAGTGTTTCACTGCCTCAGGGTGTTTACAGAGAGAGAGAAGCAGCTCCCATCTTGGTCTGAAAGACCCAGTCAATGAGAGATTTATAAAACAATCCAGCCCAGTGGAGTTAAACCGAGTCCCCCATTAATCCAAACACACCATATTGTGAACAAAATTCAACATTTCACAGGGCCAGTGAGTCCCAGACACGGATTGTACCCACCTCCCTAAACTAAACTCAACTCCTTACTGCAAAAAGTGTCTGTCAAAACACAGCCCGTTTAGGGACTGAACCCCTCAAATAACCGTTACACTCAACATTGCAATCTCTCAGTGAATCGTTCCCTTTTACCCACTGTGTGCTGTACATGAACAGGAGCTCACACTGAGTCACACACGGGCCGTACAGTATCAGACAGGAGTGAATCGTTCCCTTTTACCCACCGTGTGCTGTACATGTACAGGAGCTCACACTGAGACACACACGGGCCGTCCAGTACCAGACAGGAGTGAATCGTTCCCTTTTACCCACTGTGTGCTGTACATGTACAGGAGCTGACACTGAGACACACACGGGCCGTACAGTACCAGACAGGAGTGAATCGTTCCCTTTTACCCACTGTGTGCTGTACATGTACAGGAGCTCACACTGAGACACACACGGGCCGTACAGTACCAGACAGGAGTGAATCGTTCCCTTTTGCCCACTCTGTGCTGTACACGTACAGTACAGTTGTGGTGGTGGTTGTTGTGGTGGCCCAAACGCAAAGGCCGCCGCTCTGGCATCGCTCTGGGATCCCCGGCTGCACCCTGGCCTCACTCTGGGCTGACTGGGTGCACTCTGGGACCCCGGCATCACTCTGGGGTTACTGGGACATTCTGGGGTCACTGCGGGATCACTGGGGACACTCTGTCGGCCTCTTGCCGCCATGTGACAAGATGGCGGCGGCTGCCATTTTTTCCAAGATTGTGGCCGCGCTTGCCGCCATTTTGCCCAAGATGGCGGCCGCGCCTGCCCCTATGTTTTCCAAGATGGCGGCCGTGCTTGCTGCCATTTTTTCCAAGATGGTGGCCATGCCGGCCGCCATTTTGTCCAAGACGGACTCCGAGCTTGCCTCCATTTTGTCCAAGCTGGCTTCATTTATTGTATGAATAATTGAAAAGTTTAAAATGTAATATAAATAACTCAATAGTTTCATTCATTAAATAAATAATGAATTGCTTATTTTATTATATCAATAATTAAATTGTTTTCAAGTGTTTAATTTATTATATGAATACTTCAAATGTTTCATTTATTATAAAGAGAATTCAATAGTTTAAATTATTCGATTGATTAATTTATTATATAAATAACCAAGAGTTCAATTGTTTAATATATTATAAATAATTCAAGTGTTTGATTTTTTATGTAAATTATTGAATTGTTTAATTTATTATATGAATAATTAAATTGATTAATATATTTGATAAATAATTCAGTAGTTTAATTATATAATTCAAGTGTATAATTTAATATATAAATAGCTCCGTTGTTTAATTTATTGTATAAATAATTCAATTTGTGAATTTATTATACAAATAAACAAGTGTTTAATTTATTAATGAAGCATTCAAGTGTATAATTTATTACATAAATAGTTCATTTGTTTAATTTATTATTTAAATAATTCAACTGTTTCATTTATTATCTAAATAATTCAATAGTTCAATTTATTATATAAATAATTAAAAGGTTTTATTTATTAAATAAATAATTCAATAGTTTAATTCATTATATAAATAATCAATTGTTTAATTTCTTACATAACGACTTCAGTTGTTAAAATAAACTATTGAATTATTTTCATAAGAAATTAAGCATCTAAATAATTCAATTGATGAAATTATTATACAAATAAACAAGTGTTTAATTTATTATATAATGCATGTCTAATTTATTATATAAAAAACAATTGTTTAATTTATTATATAAATGATTGAACTGATTATTTGATTCTCTAAATAATTCAATTGTTTAATTTATTATATAAATAATTCATGTTTAATTCATTATATAAATAATTCAAGTGTTTCATTTATTTATAAAAAATCAATTGTTTAATTTATTATATAAATAACCAATTGTTTAGTTTATTATATAAATAACCAATTGTTTAGTTTATTATATAAATAATCCAAGTGTTAAAATTATTATATAAAGAGGTCAAGTGTTTAAATTATATAATTAATTCAAAGGTTTAACTTATCATAGAAAGATTCAAGTGTTTATTTAATCATATTAATAATCCATTATTTAATTTATTGCATGAAGAATTTCAAAATGTTATTTATTATATAAATAATCAATTGTTTAATTCATTACATTCATAATGAATTAAACAATTTCATAATGAATTGTTTAATTGATTATATAAATAATTCAAAGGTTTAATTCATTACACATAATAAATTGTTTACTTTATTATATAATGAAGTCTCGTGTTTAATTTATTAGACAAATCATTCAAGTGTTTAATTTATGATATAAATAATTCAACTAAATATTGAATTCTTTATATAATAAATTAAACGAAGGAAAATTTATATAATGAATTAAACTATTGAATTATTTCTACAATAAAATAAACACTTGAATCCTTTATATAATAAATAAACACTAATTGTTTATGTAATAAATTAAACAATTGATTATTTAATGAATTGAACTATTCAATTATTTATGAAATGAATTGAACGATTGAATTATTTATATTATAAATTAAACACTTGAATTATATGCTTCCAATGTCTTTGTTTTTCGGCCTGGTATTAAGATCATCAATGGCGGCTGTAGCACCCAGCATGCAGCGCGGTGCAGATTGTGCCCTATCTGAATCAGCGGAGCCCGGTGCGCAGGCGCAGTAGTGACTCATTACCGGTCAGTGTGTCCTGAGCATGCGCGGCCAGTCGAGGCTGCGGGAGGAGCGCGTTCGGTGCAGGTCAGAGGATCGGAGCAAGAGGCTCAATAAACCCCGGGGCCCGGGTCCGGGCTCAGGCCCAGGCTCAGGCTTTACAAACCCCGAGTGCGGCCCCAGACCCGAATATAAAACAGTGAACATTATCCCCCCCTCACTACCCGCCGGGAAATGAAGGGGAAATGGGGATCGGTCAGGGAGCGTCTGTAAATGAAGGGGAAATGGTGATCGGTCAGGGAGCGTCTGTAAATGAAGGAGAAATAGCGATCGGTCAGGGAGCGTCTGTAAATGAAG
Source organism: Heptranchias perlo (assembly GCF_035084215.1). Taxonomy (NCBI): domain Eukaryota; kingdom Metazoa; phylum Chordata; class Chondrichthyes; order Hexanchiformes; family Hexanchidae; genus Heptranchias; species Heptranchias perlo. Next base: position 98,507 of record NW_027139717.1, on the reverse strand, counting down.
GGGAAATGGTGATCGGTCCGGGAGCGTCTGTCAATGAAGGAGAAATAGCGATCGGTCAGGGAGCGTCTGTAAATGAAGGAGAAATGGTGATCTCTATATCTTCAGTCATCCAGGGAGCTCTAGCTTTGGATGCTGTTCCTTTCCTCCTCGTGGGAATCTGTCTACTCTGCACCCAAACCAATTCCTCCTTGAAGGCCTCCCACTGTTCAATTACTGTTCTGCCTGCCAATTTTTGATACCAATCCACCTGGACAAGATCCCTTTTTAACTCACTGGAATTAGCCCTCCTCCAGTTAAGAATTTTCACATTTGACTGTCCCCTGTCCTTTTCCATAACTGTTCTAAACCAAATGAGATTATGATCACTGCTGCCCCACTGAAACATGCTCCACCTGCCCCACTTCATTCTCCACACCCAGCCCACTACTGTACTCACACTCTCTCACACCCTCTCACACTCACTCTCTCTCTCACACCCTTTCACTTATGGTTTAGGGCCACTGAAAGATGATGCGATGGGTTTGGATTTCAGCACAGGGAGGAGGGAGAGTGTGTGGGACGGGGATTTACAGCTTTGAGGAATGAGAGAGGAAATAATGTTCCATAGAAAGTAAAGTTATCTGATCTGAATTTCTATCCTGTAGTTACAGTGATAACTTTTATAAACTACTTTTACAGGGGAGGATTTGCAGAGGGAAACTCAAACCAAAGATCACGTCAAGATCTGACAGAGTCACTCGATTCATCAGGACCTGAATATCATCGACCTTTGAATGTGGAAGGAGAAATGTTTGTCTGTTCTGTCTGTGGGAGATGATTTTAGACATCAGTGTGAGTGGAAAAGCACCGAGACACACACCGAGTGAGAGTGTTCCAGTGCACTGACTGTGGAAAGAGCTTTAACCAGTTACACAGCCAGAAAAAACATCACACCGTTCACAGCGGGGAGAAACCGTACACGTGTTCTGTGTGTGGACGAGGCTTCAACTGATCATCAACCTGGAGAGACACAAGGACACCCAGACCATGGAGAAACCGTGGAAATGTGGAGACTGTGGGAAGGGATTCAATTACCCGTCCAGGCTGGAAATTCATCAACACAGTCACACTGGGGAGAGGCCGTTCACCTGCTCCGTGTGTGGGAAGGGATTCGCTCATTCATCCACCCTGCTGACACACCAGCGAGTTCACTCTGATGAGAGACCTTTTAAATGTTCTGACTGTGAGATGAGGTTTAAAAGCAAAATTAATCTGCTGATACACCAACGTACCCACACTGGGGAGAGGCCGTTCACCTGCTCCGTGTGTGGGAAGGGATTCACTATTTCATCCAGCCTCCAGACACACCAGCGAGTTCACACTGGGGAGAGACCTTTTAAATGTTCTGACTGTGAGAAGAGGTTTAAATGCAAAAGGAACCTGCTGACACACCAATGTACTCACACTGGGGAGAGGCCGTTCACCTGCTCCGTGTGTGGGAAGGGATTCACTCAGTCATCCCTCCTCCTGACACACCAGCGAGTTCACACTGGGGAGAGGCCGTTCACCTGCTCCGTGTGTGGGAAGGGATTCACTCAGTCATCCCTCCTCCTGACACACCAGCGAGTTCACACTGGGGAGAGGCCGTTCACCTGCTCTGTGTGCGGGAAGGGATACACTCGGTCATCCACCCTGCTGACACACCAGCGACTTCACTCTGATGAGAGACCTTTTAAATGTTCTGACTGTGAGAAGAGGTTTCAAAGCAAAAGTAATCTGCTGTCACACCAACGCACTCACACTGGGGAGAGACAGTTCATCTGCTCTGTGTGTGGGAAGGGATTCACTTGGTCATCTGAGCTTCTGACACACCAGCGAGTTCACACTGGGGAGAGGCCTTTTAAATGTTCTGACTGTGAGAAGAGGTTTAAAAGCAAAATTGAACTGCTGAGACACCAACGCACTCACACTGGGGAGAGACCGTTCATCTGCACCGTGTGTGGGAAGAGATTCACTCAGTCGTCCATCCTGCTGACACACCAGCGAGTTCACACTGGGGAGAGGCCATTCACCTGCTCCTTGTGTGGGAAGAGATTCACTCGGTCATCCATCCTGCTGACACACCAGCGAGTTCACTCTGATGAGAGACCTTTTAAATGTTCTGACTGTGAGAAGAGGTTTAAAAGCAAAATTAATCTGCTGATACACCAACGTACCCACACTGGGGAGAGGCCGTTCACCTGCTCCTTGTGTGGGAAGAGATTCACTCAGTCTTTCATCCTGCTGAGACACCAGCGAGTTCACTCTGATGAGAGATCTTTTAAGTGTTCTGACTGTGAGAAGAGGTTTAAAAGCAAAATTGAACTGCTGAGACACCAACGCACTCACACTGGGGAGAGACCGTTCATCTGCACCGTGTGTGGGAAGCGATTCACTCAGTCATCCAACCTGCTGAAACACCAGCGAGTTCACACTGGGGAGAGGCCGTTCACCTGCTCCTTGTGTGGGATGAGATTCACTCGGTCATTCATCCTGCTGAGACACCAGCGAGTTCACTCCGATGAGAGACCTTTTAAATGTTCTGACTGTGAGAAGAGGTTTAAAAGCAAATTTAATCTGCTGACACACCAACGCACTCACACTGGGGAGAGGCCGTTCACCTGCTCTGTGTATGGGAAGGGATTCGTTGGGTCATCCACCCTGCTGAAACACCAGCGAGTTCACACTGGAGAGGGGGCGTTCACCTGCTCCGTATGTGGGAAGAGATTCACTCGGCCATCCAACCTGCTGAGACACCAGCGAGTTCACTCCGATGAGAGACCTTTTAAATGTTCTGACTGTGAGAAGAGGTATAAAAGCAAATTTAATCTGCTGACACACCAACGCACTCACACTGGGGAGGGGCCGTTCACCTGCTCAGTGTGTGGGAAGGGATTTGCTTGGTCATCCTCCCTGCTGAAACACCACCGAGTTCACACTGAGAGACCTTTAAATGTTCTGACTGTGGGAAGAGATTTAAAATCAGAAACGAACTGCTGAGACATCGACGCACTCACACTGGGGAGAGACTGTTCACCTGCTCCGTGTGTGGGAAGAGATTCACTCGATCATCCCACCTTCTGAAACATTAACTTGTTGACACGATTGAGTGACCTTTTAATGCAGTGACTGTGAGAAGAGCTTTAAAAGCAGAAATGAACTGCTGACACATCAACGCATGCCCATTGGTTGAGAGACTGTTCACCTGCTCCGTGTGTGGGAAGGGATTCACTCAGTCATCACACGTGCTGAGACACCAGCGAGTTCACGAAATGAGCAGGTCCAACGAGCCGGTCTGTAACACAGGCCAATGACTCAGTGCAGCTCGTGACCCAGTCACTGGGCTCCGTTATAGCCTCTCCTGTCAGTAACACACAAAGAGAAATTGTAAATCTGAAACAGAAAGAGATAATGTATAACACTTCATATCAACCACCAGTTTTTCCCTCTTTCCGGCTTTTAAAACAATCTGTTTCACAGTTTGTCAAACCCGAAACAGCCTCTGGGATTTGCTGATTGAGAATTTCAGTGGAAATTGGGACCGTCATTAAGTATCGGAACAAATATCCCCGCTGAGGTTTCGGGATTGTTACTGGTTTATTTATATCAGTGAGTGACCGATTTTAAACCAGGTGAGGGTCTAAACTTAAGGTAAGAGCCTGGGATAGACAAGAGACTCTTCAATGTATCAAGTTAAATTACACTGACTCCACCAACACTGGACATCACATCCCTCAAACATTGTTACCTGTAACTGTATAAAACTGTTGAGGGTGGAAATGGGAAATAACTGAAAAAAACTTCATTGTATCAAAGTTAATTCTGATCATTATTATTATACAAACATTCGACAGCCGGTCCCTTAAAAAGGACCCAATATCAAACCAGTCCCCAGTCCTTGGGCCTGTGCCTATGTTGTGATTTGCACCCGCTTCTGACTGACTTGGTATCAGACGCACTCCCGTCAACAGTAAACGGATGGAGCCGGATCCAGAAGAGAAAAATGAGGACCGAGCTCCGCGGTTCTCCCAGAGTGCGGGAGGCGGAGTAACAGCAGCAGACAGAGAGATCTCTCTAAACCAGCCGCTGCCGCCGGAGAGAAGCGAGTCCCGTTCCGAGCCGTGTCTGTCAGGCGCCCGCTGACCCTCTCTTCACTGAAGGGGACCGATTCAGCACCAACTCACACACCCACCATTGGATCATTGAATCACCTTCAACACCTGAATTACATCACCACTTAATCCTCTATACACGAGGAAATACAAACCTTGTCCACGCAACTTGCCCTCATAATGTTACCATTTTAGCCCCGGTATCATTCTGGTCTTTCTGCGCTGCACCTCCTGCAAGGCCAATATATCCTTCCTGAGGTCTGGTGCCCAGGACTGAATGCCGTACTCTGAATGTGGCCTTAACAGAGTTTATAGAATTCTAACATAACTTCCACCCTTTTGAATTCCAGTTCCCTTGAGATAAAGGCCGATATTCCATTAGCCATTTTAATTATTTTTTGCACCTGTCTGCCAACTCTTCCTGATTTCCCGAAGTATCTCTGCTCACCCACAGTTCCTGGCTTCTCACCATTTTGAAAATACTCTGATTTATCTTGCTTCGGGCCAAAGTGGATGGTCTCACACTTCCCCAGATTGAAACTTTGAACAGTCTGGGGCTCTTTTGTATCGAAAAGAGAAGGCTGAGGGTGACCTGATACAGGACTTTAAGATTATGCAAGGGTTTGATAGGTCAGATGTAGATAAGGTGTTTGTACTTTTGGGAGTGGGGACGTCAGAACTTAGGGCCATGAATATAATAGTCATCAATAAATCCAATCTGGCATTCAAGAGAAACATATTTATCCAGAGAGGCGTTAGAATGTGCAGCTCGCTCCCACACGGAGTAGTTCAGGCGAATATCATGGATGCATTTACGGTGAAGTGAGATAAACACATGGAGGAGAAAGGAATATTCGGGTTTGCTCATAGGGTTAGATGAAGAGGGGTTGGAGGAGGCTCGTCTGCAGCATAAACACCGGTATAGTCTAGTTGGGCCGAATTGCCTGTTTCTGTGATGTACATTCGATGTAATTCTATGTAAGCTCCATCTGACACAGTTTTACCAACTCACTGAATCTATCAATTTCCTTTTACAACTTTATGCTCCCATCTACACTACTCACTGTGCCTCCTAACTTGGTGTCATCAACAAACCTGGATATACCACTCTCTATTCCTTTATCTGCCTCATTTATACAGATCCCTGGGGGACACCACTAATCAAATCCTGTCAATTTGAGTACATACCCATTAACCCTACTCTCTGTCTCCGACCTCCAAACCAACTCCCTCCCAATGTCAATGGGTTGCTTTGAATTCCACATGTCAACAGAAATGAGAATAGTCTCTGATGTTAAACCTTAACGAATGCCTCTGGAAGTCAATATACACATAACCCCCATAGACACTCCATCATTTACCACGTTAGTTACATCTTCAAAAAGTTCAACTATTTTCGTTAGACTTGACTTACCCTTTACAAATCCATGCTGGCTCTCTCTGATCAATTCATGTTTATCCAAGTGCTCAGTCATTCTTTCCCCAATAACAGATTCTGGTAACTTCCCCACAACAGACGTCAGACTAATCGGTCTATAATTTCCTGTTTTATCTCTCCTACCCTTCCTAATTAATGGAATGATATTTGAATTTTTTCAATCCATGGAACAATTCCTGAATCAAGAGAGTTTTGAACGATCATGACTGAAGCATGTCCAATTTCCTCACCTATTCCCCTTCGTCCCCTGGGATGGTAAACATCAGGTCCTGGAGATTTGTCTATCTTTAGTCTGATTATTTTCTCCATTACCATTATTTTACTTACACTGAATCCCCTTGATTTATTTTCAGTTTTCCTCGTGTCTCTGGTTTATTATCCTCATGCTTTTCTGTGAGGATTTAGCAAGTCTGCCATTTCCTGATTTTCAATTACAATATCACCTCCATCTGTCTTTAAGGGGCCCACATTACTCTTAGTCACCCTTCTTTCTCTTAATATACGTGTAAAAACCTTGAAAGTTGTCCTTAATTTCATTCACAAGTTTTTCTCGTTTTCCCTCGTTGCACCTTTTACGATTTTTTTTAGTTTCAGCACCACAATAAACAACACTTCACTGTGAAATTTGCTCAATTAGTTCTTTAGTGTCAGAGCGAGAATTGTCCATCCCTAATTTATTTAAAGTAACAAACAAACACAAGCACAAATATTCATTCGTGTATCAAAGCACTGATGGACACAGAAAGATAAACACAGCCTGAAACGCAGTCAGTATCGGGATTCACAGGGAAACTGGCAAGTGAAATAGACAAAGATCAAACAGTCTGAACCCACAACAGAATGTGACGTGTAGCTGATAGATATTAATGAGAGGAGGTGGGAAACGCTACCATGAATTGGCACCGTGGCTTAGTTGGTTAAAACACTTGTCTGGTAAACAGGAGATCCTGGGTTCAACTCCCAGCGGTGCCTTTGTGTAATTCGTGGTGTTTCGTGAATTTGAGAAGCACACAGTGCTGTGTTTTGTTCAGGATCCAACACGGAACTGATCAGGAGGTCTTTTCAAAAATGCCTTTTCATCATACAGACAGCCCTCTCATAGAATGTGTCCGTGACACGTTCTTGTTTCTGGGCTCGTTGAGGTCGGGGTATAATTCTTGATTCGATGTTTCATACCCTGGAGAAACCCTAATTTAGCCCTGGACTTTGGATCTTGATCTGCGGTTCAAAGTTTTGCGAAGAGGGAAAAGGAGTCCCCAAATCACTCCACCTGAATCTCAAGCGCTTTTGAAAGAAATTCAGTTCAAACAATCAGGACTTTAAAGGCACCTCAATGACCTGCACTTTCATTGAACGAGCTTTGCTTCCAATTACATTCAACCTTGAAACCGCTCTGGGTTTTCCCCTCACTGAAGCAGAGTGTGGCCGCTCTGTATCTGTGATCATGTCGGTGACGAGGTTCGCTCTGATATTGGTCGCTTTCAATTTTTAAGATCTCGCCAAGCTCAGGGAAAAGAAACCGGGTATCGAATTGTCCCTGTAAGTGATGAATTGAAGGGATTGGTGCTCCAAGCAGATCTGGAAAATTCACAGTGCGGTCACTCAGGAATTCCAAATCCACCCTCTCGCCACTCCCCCCGTCTCAGTCTTTCCATCTTTACCCTTCACTGCCGGTGTTCCAGGTTCGATCATCCGTGGCCGTTCAACGAAGCCTGAGAAGTCCATGAGGGAAAAACACAGAGAGTCAAGAGACAGAGACAAGGTGGGATCAAAGTATAGGAAGAAATAGGATCAATGTCAAGTTCTGCGAACGGGCAGAATTTAAGATGGAGCTTGGGAGAGATTCCTTCACGTGTCTTGCAATTTTGCAAGAGACCATTGGGCTCCGAATTAAAAGCATGAGCCGCGCTGGAGAGTCTCTCTGAGAGAGGGAATGCGGTTCGTCAACTCCAGTTCATCGTTATTTGAGCAGTAAACATAACTTTAAGAAGTATCACTGCGAGGAGGATTCGAACGTACGCAGGAAATCCCCAGGGGATTCCGAGTCCAACCCCTTAACCACTCGGCCATCGCAGCTACAAACATCTGTTATGCACGGCTGTAAATCAGAATGTGTCGGTTTATCACAAGCGATCTGTGATACAATGTTCTCTCCGACAGGTGAAAGGCCCTGATCCCTGGTCTGTGCTGATTCTCTGATAGTTCACTGGGTAAAGGCCCTGATCCCTGGTCTGTGCTGATTCTCTGATAGTTTACTGGGTAAAGGCCCTGATCCCTGGTCTGTGCTGATTCTCTGATAGTTTACTGGGTAAAGGCCCTGATCCCTGGTCTGTGCTGATTCTCTGATAGTTTACTGGGTAAAGGCCCTGATCCCTGGTCTGTGCTGATTCTCTGATAGTTTACTGGGTAAAGGCCCTGATCCCTGGTCTGTGCTTATTCCCTGATAGTTTAGTGGGATTCATTCTGTATCTCTCAGTCTCTGGTACTGTGTGTGAGTGTGGGATTCATTCTGTATCTGTCAGTCTCTGGTACTGTATGTTAGTGTGGGATTCATTCTGTATCTGTCACTCACTGATACTGTGTGTGAGTTTGGGATTCATTCTCTGTCTTGTCAGCAGTGTGTGTGAGAGTTTGTGATTCATTCTTTACAGGCAGTCTCTCATACTGTGTGTTAGTGTGGGATTCTTTCGGTATCTGTCAGTCTCTGTTTCTCCATGTGAGTGTGGGACTCATTCTTTATATACAGTCCCCAGTACTGTATGTGGGAGTTGAATTCATCCTAAATATGCAGTTACTCATACTGCATGTTAGTGTGGGATTCATACTGTACCTATCAGTCCCTGGTACTTGATGAGAGTGTGGGATTAACTCTGTGTCTGTCAGTCTCTAGTACTGTATGTGAGTTTGGGATTCCTTCTGTATCTGTGAGTGTTGGATTCATTCTGTGTCTGTGTGTCTCTGGTACTGTATCTGAATGTGAGTTTCATTCTGTATCTGTACATAATTATTCTCTCAGATTACATTATTGCGTTCAATACTTCAGCTTTAATATCTTAATGTTTGAAGAGTTTTACTCCTTATTTAATTTGTAAATATGGACGAACTTTAGGATTTAATGTTGGAGGTTTTAATCAGATAATTTGTGTGCTTTTTGGACTACTATTAAATCTGCATCTCTGTGAGTAATATTGTGGATGATAATGAATCTTTCAAACTGATAAGGTGACATTTTTGAATTGGTTTGTAATGTGTAGATCAGTCTGTAGAAATGGAATTGATACTGTATCTTTCAGTCTAATATTGTATGAGATTTTTGGACTGGTATATAATGTGTATCTCAGTCTGCACTAATAGAATTGATACTCTATCTTTAAATTTCATTCTACGAGTGCATTCTGAACAGGTATCTAATTTGTTTCTCAGGTTTACTATCTTTCAGTATTTCTCAATCGATACTGTACGTGAAGTTTGGATTTGTTTGCAATTTGTAGCAAATGGTTCACTTTTCGAATGGATATTTCATGTATTAAAGTCATGTGTGAGAGAGTTCTGGGATAGTATTCAATTGGAATCTCAGGTACATTATTGGGATTCATTCTGTCCCTTTCAATCGGATACCATGTGTGATTTCTCTCTGGTATTTAATTCGTAGCTATGTTGCCCGATTGTGAGATTGACACAGTGCCTTTCAATCTGAGAGTGTGATTTTGGACTGGGATTTTTGTATCGACCTGTCAGCGGGACTGAGTTCGGGGGAAATGGAACAGTGTCTGCCTCACCCGCTCTGTTTGAATGTTGGATTGAAAGTGTGTCTCTGGAACTTGGGATCAGTGTGGGACTGACTACTTCTACTGTCTGAGACTGTGGAACTGATGACCTCTGTGCTCTGTGGGTGATAATGTACCTCCTGTGTGTGAGAAGGAGCTGGCTGCACTCCTCCTTGTGCCTCGGGTGGAGGAAACATCACATTCATTCTGGATCATTCAAGGATTCGCCTGTGGAAAGAAAAATGATCTGTTGTAACTCAAGAAACGGTGAGGTTGAAAATAGAATAGAGATCAGTTTAATATCTCTGCTAATGATCATTTTGAATATCCACAAATGAAAACCAGTGATACAAACAGTGTCAGTGTCTGACTCCACTGCAGCACTCAGCTTCTGCACACCAGGTGTGTTGGGCTATTTTACAACAATTTAGTGACATCCAGACACAACCCAACCCCTGCACTGATCCATGAATGGGACTACCCGATGGGGCAGGGACCTTTGTCCAGGTCAGGTTTCTAATCCCCTCTTCCATGGGACTAACCGTTCAACCCAAATATAACAGTCGCTGTTTAAATTGTGTCCTTCACACTTCTCACCTGATGCCTGCAATAGATGCTCTTTGTATAACTCCCCACATCCTTACTGTCCGGCTCTGTTTCCACTCTTCACTGTCCAATAACAATAAACAGGGTGAGACTGGAACTAAACCAGGACCATTCACTCCTGGTTTGGGGAGAGAAAGCAGCAATGGTTTTAATAGCAGGTTCTTCCCATTCTCTCTCCCTTCCCCTGGACACACCCTGTCCACACACAGCCCGAGAATGACCTCTCCCTTCCCCCCTCTCACTCCATGTTCCGGGACCAGTTCCTGATCCACTCCGCCTCTTACAAACAGCCCCCGGACTCCCCCTGCCCTTCCCCCAGACTCAATGCCGATCTCTGAGCCCATCTGCGGACACGGTCCCGGAGCGATGAGCTGCTGTAACGAGGCTGCTCTTTGCTCCCTTCCCCCGGGGGCCGTGATCTCTCCATTCCCGCCTGTCTGAGCAAAGGAAGTGGGTCTGGGGGAAAAGTCAGAGGGAATGGGCTCCACAGGCAGTGCAGGAACAGGCACCAGAATGGGAAACAGATGGGATTCCACCAGTGCCTAACGCTGGAATCCAGACTGACTTTACAATCTCCAACTATTAAACTCGAGGTTTCCATCCCTGCTGTTTCTCTCGGGCTCTTTTGATGGGAAAGAGTCTTTCAGAGATAAAGTGAGCGGCTGTGGAATGAGCCAATGGGTTCTGTTCATTCTTGGCTCCCTCACTGATAAAGTGACGTTTGACTCCGAAACTGGAGGGAGGATTCCTCAAACCAATCCTGGAGAAACGGGGGAGGAAAGTGGGAGTCGGTGTATTTGCTGGGACCGTGTAGGATCAATATCAGGCAGCAACAGTCCCAGTTTATTTCAATCGGAGTGAAACTCTCGGTCACTGAGAGTAACACAGAACGGCCCTGAGCTGCAAGATTGCAGAGGGGACAACAGGCAAGAGAGGGTTAAATGTGTGACACTGTCCCTGAGAGTGGGATTAATAATGTGTCTGTCTCTGAAATAATATCAGTGAGAGATGAGACTGCATCTTCTGTCACTCCATCTTGGAATAGCATTTGGAATGAAATATTTTCCAATTTGTTCCTGGGTGAAAATGGGACATTACAGGTCAGTTTCTCTCTCTCTCTCTTTTGTACAGCTTATGAAGGTGGGATACTGTTACTGAGATACAGAGACACTGATAGGAAGTGTAATTCTGATACTGTGCCTGTCTGTTTTTATCTCTCTCTAGCGCTGTAAATGAAGGTGGAATATTGTTACTGAGTGTGAAACGGACACACTGATGGGAAGTGTGAGACTGATACTGTGTCTGTTTGTCTGTGTGTCTCTCTCTGTCTTTCTCTCTCCCCAGTGCTGTACAAGGAGGCGGGATACTGTTACTGAGCGTAATATAGACACACTGATAGAAAGGGAAAGACTGATTCTGTGTCTGTGAACAGACCTCCGGTGCTATTGGTGAGACGGTCACTGTCCCTTTTACTGTATATCAACCGGTCTGACGGGGCATTCATCATTCGCCAGTCCTGTAAGAAAAGGTGGAGAGAAACCGTCTGTAACTGTCTGACACTGGACTGTCTGTGAGTGTTGAATTTATTCAGTAAGTAGTCGTGTCTGGGTGTTGAGAACGGGATGGAGAGGACACCAGTTACTATTATCTGACAGTCAGTCAGTTTAGCAGGAGAGAGAAACACAGAGAGACTGGAGGAGCCCAGAGCGGATAATTTGTATTTTCATCTTAACCAAACATATCACTGTGTGCGGACAATATAATAATGTAAAAGGAGGAGGACAAGGTAAGGCCCAGACAGCATTGAGTCTCATTTCACTTTCGACGGACGCAGGACTTGTGCCAGGTGAGGGTTTTGTGTTTCAAGATCACTTCACTAAAAACACCTTGACGATCTGGGGTGACAGACGGACATGACGGGCAGGAAAAGACCAGCTCGTTCATCAATCCTGCCCCACATGCCTGGAGCATCGTGACTGGACACTTCCTACACACCACCAGCCCCACCCACCGGGAACATGGAATCTCCTGGGAGCGGTCACAAACCAGAAAAAAAACAGAAAAAAGGCGGAGAGAGAGTCAGCACCCACCGCACCAGAGAGGGTCAGCACCCACCGCACCAGAGAGAGTCAGCACCCACCGCACCAGAGAGAGTCAGCACCCACCGCACCAGAGAGGGTCGGCACCCACCGCACCAGAGAGAGTCAGCACCCACCGCACCAGAGAGGGTCAGCACCCACGCCACCAGAGAGAGTCAGCGCCCACGCCACCAGAGAGAGTCAGCACCCACCGCACCAGAGAGGGTCAGCACCCACCGCACCAGAGAGAGTCAGCACCCACTGCACCAGAGAGAGTCAGAGTCAGCGCCCACCCCACCAGGGAGAGTCAGCACCCACCACACCAGCCGGAAATACATTCCAGATGCTCAGTCCTCTCTGGGAAAAGAAGAAGCTCCCAACATCCAGACTATTCTTCCCTCTTTGTGGTCGGAACGCCGGTCCGCTGCTTCCCCCCAATCTGTGAAACTGGAAATAATCTATCACTGGGCAAGCTGTTCAACCATGAGATGGGAGCCATTCAAACATCGTGGGCGCTCTCCCATTGAATTATATTCTGTGCGGAGCGTTCGGTTTTTCGCGAGGTGAAGAAACTCTTGTCTCTCCTTGTGTGGAAATGTGAGGCGAGTCTCAGATGATATTCTCACAGTTGAATCTAAAATTTGAAATGTAACTTGTTTGGAGATGCCGGGGATTGAACCCGGGACCTCATACATGCAAAGCATGCGCTCTTCCACTGAGCTACATCCCCACGGGGCAAAAGGAACCTGAGAAATAAACAAGCAGACACTTTAGAAGTGAAGCCGTGAGCTTTCTGCTCCGTCTCTCCAGGATATCGAGATGCCCAGCGGTCCCGCGTGTTCACAATGTTCAACCTCTGCTTCAGTTCACGGGGTTTCTGCTCCTCTTTACTTTGAACTTTCCAAAAAAAAGTCTGTGGAAATAAAAAAACCCAATCGCTAATGGTCAGTGACAAGACTGAAATCGAACCTCTGAATCATAAAGTGAGATGGAAGAATGACAGAGCGTCAAACAGGAACAAGAGCTGGGACTGCTCGCTCGATATTGCACCGTCACACATTCCCCTCAGTCGGCGGCTGCTTTGAGTTGAGCTGTTGAGGGGACCGTGAGATGAAGTCCCGCTCCGGGACAATTTAATGCTTGTGGAGCCTCAGAAGTTGGAACTCGCTGAGCTCAAAAAACGTCATTCAACTTTCCGTGGGTAATTCTGGTGGAAAATTAATTAGGAAGATGCTAAGAGTTGAACCCAGGACCTCAACACATGCGAAACATGCGCTCTATCACTGAACGAAATCCCCAGATTAAAGAAACCTCTCACCAAGGAAAGAAGAACTGATTGTCCTCATTTTATGAGGCCACCCGTGGTGGGTGTGCACTCCACTCTGCATTTTACTGGAGAAATAATCAATTTATATTATGTAACTATGCCCCACTCACTGCATTTTACTGGAGAAATAATCAATTTATATTATGTAACTATCCTCCACTCACTGCATTTTACTGGAGAAATAATCAATTTATTTTATGTAACTATCCCCCACTCACTGCATTTTACTGGAGAAATAATCAATTTATATTATGTAACTATCCTCCACTCACTGCATTTTACTGGAGAAATAATCAATTTATTTTATGTAACTATCCCCCACTCACTGCATTTTACTGGAGAAATAATCAATTTATATTATGTAACTATCCTCCACTCACTGCATTTTACTGGAGAAATAATCAATTTATATTGTGTAACTATCCCCCACCAGGTTTTAGCTGTTGTCAGAAATAGTCCCTTCGTGGTCGCCAATTGTAGGATTTAAACCACTATTTTCAGGATTATAATCTAATCCAATCTCAGGACTGGTTCCTGACAACAACAAGATCACCACTGGTACTGGTATTACGGTTAAAGGCAAAACCGATTTATTAATCACATCACAATTAGTGCAAAAAGGTGATACTGAACAAAGAGAAATAGTGAGTGTTCCTTGAAACCTCAGGAGTGTCCCTCCAAGTGACTACGGTGTGGTCTCTCTCTCTCTCTCTCTATCCCTCCAAGTGACTACGGTGCGGTCTCTCTCTCTCTCTCTCTCTATCCCTCCAAGTGACTACGGTGCGGTCTCTCTCTCTCTGTCCCTCCAAGTGACTACGGTGCGGTCTCTCTCTCTCTCTCTCTCTCTGTCCCTCCAAGTGACTACGGTGCGGTCTCTCTCTCTCTCTCTCTATCCCTCCAAGTGACTACGGTGCGGTCTCTCTCTCTCTCTCTCTCTATCCCTCCAAGTGACTACGGTGCGGTCTCTCTCTCTCTATCCCTCCAAGTGACTACGGTGCGGTCTCTCTCTCTCTCTCTCTCCATCCCTCCAAGTGACTACGGTGCGGTCTCTCTCTCTCTCTCTCTCTCTATCCCTCCAAGTGACTACGGTGCGGTCTCTCTCTCTCTATCCCTCCAAGTGACTACAGTGCGGTCTCTCTCTCTCTCTCTCTCTATCCCTCCAAGTGACTACGGTGCGGTCTCTCTCTCTCTCTCTCTCCATCCCTCCAAGTGACTACGGTGCGGTCTCTCTCTCTCTCTCTCTCTATCCCTCCAAGTGACTACGGTGCGGTCTCTCTCTCTCTCTCCCTCCAAGTGACTACGGTGCGGTCTCTCTCTCTCTCTCTCTATCCCTCCAAGTGACTACGGTGCGGTCTCTCTCTCTCTCTGTCCCTCCAAGTGACTACGGTGCGGTCTCTCTCTCTCCCTCTATCCCTCCAAGTGACTACGGTGCGGTCTCTCTCTCTCTCTATCCCTCCAAGTGACTACGGTGCGGTCTCTCTCTCTCTCTCTCTATCCCTCCAAGTGACTACGGTGCGGTCTCTCTCTCTCTCTCTCTCTATCCCTCCAAGTGACTACGGTGCGGTCTCTCTCTCTCTGTCCCTCCAAGTGACTACGGTGCGGTCTCTCTCTCTCTCTCTCTGTCCCTCCAAGTGACTACGGTGCGGTCTCTCTCTCTCTCTCTCTATCCCTCCAAGTGACTACGGTGCGGTCTCTCTCTCTCTCTCTCTCTCTATCCCTCCAAGTGACTACGGTGCGGTCTCTCTCTCTCTATCCCTCCAAGTGACTACGGTGCGGTCTCTCTCTCTCTCTCTCTCCATCCCTCCAAGTGACTACGGTGCGGTCTCTCTCTCTCTCTCTCTCTATCCCTCCAAGTGACTACGGTGCGGTCTCTCTCTCTCTCTCTCTCTATCCCTCCAAGTGACTACAGTGCGGTCTCTCTCTCTCTCTCTATCCCTCCAAGTGACTACGGTGCGGTCTCTCTCTCTCTCTCTCTCTATCCCTCCAAGTGACTACAGTGCGGTCTCTCTCTCTCTCTCTCTCTGTCCCTCCAAGTGACTACAGTGCGGTCTCTCTCTCTCTCTCTCTCTGTCCCTCCAAGTGACTACGGTGCGGTCTCTCTCTCTCTCTCTCTCTGTCCCTCCAAGTGACTACGGTGCGGTCTCTCTCTCTCTCTGTCCCTCCAAGTGACTGCGGTGCGGTCTCTCTCTCTCTCTCTCTCTCTCTATCCCTCCAAGTGACTACGGTGCGGTCTCTCTCTCTCTCTGTCCCTCCAAGTGACTACGGTGCGGTCTCTCTCTCTCTCTCTGTCCCTCCAAGTGACTACGGTGCGGTCTCTCTCTCTCTCTCGATCCCTCCAAGTGACGATGGTGCGGTCTCTCTCTCTCTCTCTCTCTATCCCTCCAAGTGACTACGGTGCGGTCTCTCTCTCTCTCTCTGTCCCTCCAAGTGACTACGGTGCGGTCTCTCTCTCTCTCTCTCCCTCTATCCCTCCAAGTGACTACGGTGTGGTCTCTCTCTCTCTCTCTCTCTATCCCTCCAAGTGACTACGGTGCGGTCTCTCTCTCTCTCTCTCTCTCTATCCCTCCAAGTGACTACGGTGCGGTCTCTCTCTCTCTCTCTCTATCCCTCCAAGTGACTACGGTGCGGTCTCTCTCTCTGTCCCTCCAAGTGACTGCGGTGCGGTCTCTCTCTCTCTCTCTCTATCCCTCCAAGTGACTACGGTGCGGTCTCTCTCTCTCTCTCTCTATCCCTCCAAGTGACGAGGGTGCGGTCTCTCTCTCTCTCTCTCTCCATCCCTCCAAGTGACTACGGTGCGGTCTCTCTCTCTCTCTCTCTCTATCCCTCCAAGTGACTACGGTGCGGTCTCTCTCTCTCTCTCCCTCCAAGTGACTACGGTGCGGTCTCTCTCTCTCTCTCTCTATCCCTCCAAGTGACTACGGTGCGGTCTCTCTCTCTCTCTGTCCCTCCAAGTGACTACGGTGCGGTCTCTCTCTCTCCCTCTATCCCTCCAAGTGACTACGGTGCGGTCTCTCTCTCTCTCTATCCCTCCAAGTGACTACGGTGCGGTCTCTCTCTCTCTCTCTCTATCCCTCCAAGTGACTACGGTGCGGTCTCTCTCTCTCTCTCTCTCTATCCCTCCAAGTGACTACGGTGCGGTCTCTCTCTCTCTGTCCCTCCAAGTGACTACGGTGCGGTCTCTCTCTCTCTCTCTCTGTCCCTCCAAGTGACTACGGTGCGGTCTCTCTCTCTCTCTCTCTATCCCTCCAAGTGACTACGGTGCGGTCTCTCTCTCTCTCTCTCTCTCTATCCCTCCAAGTGACTACGGTGCGGTCTCTCTCTCTCTATCCCTCCAAGTGACTACGGTGCGGTCTCTCTCTCTCTCTCTCTCCATCCCTCCAAGTGACTACGGTGCGGTCTCTCTCTCTCTCTCTCTCTATCCCTCCAAGTGACTACGGTGCGGTCTCTCTCTCTCTCTCTCTCTATCCCTCCAAGTGACTACAGTGCGGTCTCTCTCTCTCTCTCTATCCCTCCAAGTGACTACGGTGCGGTCTCTCTCTCTCTCTCTCTCTATCCCTCCAAGTGACTACAGTGCGGTCTCTCTCTCTCTCTCTCTCTGTCCCTCCAAGTGACTACAGTGCGGTCTCTCTCTCTCTCTCTCTCTGTCCCTCCAAGTGACTACGGTGCGGTCTCTCTCTCTCTCTCTCTCTGTCCCTCCAAGTGACTACGGTGCGGTCTCTCTCTCTCTCTGTCCCTCCAAGTGACTGCGGTGCGGTCTCTCTCTCTCTCTCTCTCTCTCTATCCCTCCAAGTGACTACGGTGCGGTCTCTCTCTCTCTCTGTCCCTCCAAGTGACTACGGTGCGGTCTCTCTCTCTCTCTCTGTCCCTCCAAGTGACTACGGTGCGGTCTCTCTCTCTCTCTCGATCCCTCCAAGTGACGATGGTGCGGTCTCTCTCTCTCTCTCTCTCTATCCCTCCAAGTGACTACGGTGCGGTCTCTCTCTCTCTCTCTGTCCCTCCAAGTGACTACGGTGCGGTCTCTCTCTCTCTCTCTCCCTCTATCCCTCCAAGTGACTACGGTGTGGTCTCTCTCTCTCTCTCTCTCTATCCCTCCAAGTGACTACGGTGCGGTCTCTCTCTCTCTCTCTCTCTCTATCCCTCCAAGTGACTACGGTGCGGTCTCTCTCTCTCTCTCTCTATCCCTCCAAGTGACTACGGTGCGGTCTCTCTCTCTGTCCCTCCAAGTGACTGCGGTGCGGTCTCTCTCTCTCTCTCTCTATCCCTCCAAGTGACTACGGTGCGGTCTCTCTCTCTCTCTCCCTCCAAGTGACTACGGTGCGGTCTCTCTCTCTCTCTCTCTATCCCTCCAAGTGACTACGGTGCGGTCTCTCTCTCTCTCTGTCCCTCCAAGTGACTACGGTGCGGTCTCTCTCTCTCCCTCTATCCCTCCAAGTGACTACGGTGCGGTCTCTCTCTCTCTCTATCCCTCCAAGTGACTACGGTGCGGTCTCTCTCTCTCTCTCTCTATCCCTCCAAGTGACTACGGTGCGGTCTCTCTCTCTCTCTCTCTCTCTCTATCCCTCCAAGTGACTACGGTGCGGTCTCTCTTCTCTCTCTCTCTCTATCCCTCCAAGTGACGACGGGGCGGTCTCTCTTCTCTCTCTCTCCCTATCCCTCCAAGTGACTACGGTGCGGTCTCTCTCTCTCTCTCTCTATCCCTCCAAGTGACTACGGTGCGGTCTCTCTCTCTCTCTCTCTCTCTCCAAGTGACTACGGTGCGGTCTCTCTCTCTCTCTCTATCCCTCCAAGTGACTACGGTGCGGTCTCTCTCTCTCTCTCTCTATCCCTCCAAGTGACTACGGTGCGGTCTCTCTCTCTCTCTCTCTCTATCCCTCCAAGTGACTAGGGTGCGGTCTCTCTCTCTCTCTCTCCATCCCTCCAAGTGACTACGGTGTGGTCTCTCTCTCTCTCTCTCTCTGTCCCTCCAAGTGACTACAGTGCGGTCTCTCTCTCTCTCTCTCTCTCTGTCCCTCCAAGTGACTACGGTGCGGTCTCTCTCTCTCTCTCTATCCCTCCAAGTGACTATGGTGCGGTCTCTCTCTCTCTCTCTCTCTATCCCTCCAAGTGACTACGGTGCAGTCTCTCTCTCTCTCTCTATCCCTCCAAGTGACTACGGTGCGGTCTCTCTCTCTCTCTCTATCCCTCCAAGTGACTACGGTGCGGTCTCTCTCTCTCTCTCTATCCCTCCAAGTGACTACAGTGCGGTCTCTCTCTCTCTCTCTATCCCTCCAAGTGACTACGGTGCGGTCTCTCTCTCTCTCTCTCTCTCTGTCCCTCCAAGTGACTACAGTGCGGTCTCTCTCTCTCTCTCTCTCTGTCCCTCCAAGTGACTACGGTGCGGTCTCTCTCTCTCTCTCTCTCTATCCCTCCAAGTGACTACGGTGCGGTCTCTCTCTCTCTCTCTCTGTCCCTCCAAGTGACTACGGTGCGGTCTCTCTCTCTCTCTGTCCCTCCAAGTGACTGCGGTGCGGTCTCTCTCTCTCTCTCTCTCTATCCCTCCAAGTGACTACGGTGCGGTCTCTCTCTCTCTCTGTCCCTCCAAGTGACTACGGTGCGGTCTCTCTCTCTCTCTCTGTCCCTCCAAGTGACTACGGTGCGGTCTCTCTCTCTCTCTCGATCCCTCCAAGTGACTATGGTGCGGTCTCTCTCTCTCTCTCTCTCTATCCCTCCAAGTGACTACGGTGCGGTCTCTCTCTCTCTCTCTGTCCCTCCAAGTGACTACGGTGCGGTCTCTCTCTCTCTCTCTCCCTCTATCCCTCCAAGTGACTACGGTGTGGTCTCTCTCTCTCTCTATCCCTCCAAGTGACTACGGTGCGGTCTCTCTCTCTCTCTCTCTCTCTATCCCTCCAAGTGACTACGGTGCGGTCTCTCTCTCTCTCTCTCTATCCCTCCAAGTGACTACGGTGCGGTCTCTCTCTCTGTCCCTCCAAGTGACTGCGGTGCGGTCTCTCTCTCTCTCTCTCTCTATCCCTCCAAGTGACTACGGTGCGGTCTCTCTCTCTCTCTCCCTCCAAGTGACTACGGTGCGGTCTCTCTCTCTCTCTCTCTATCCCTCCAAGTGACTACGGTGCGGTCTCTCTCTCTCTCTGTCCCTCCAAGTGACTACGGTGCGGTCTCTCTCTCTCCCTCTATCCCTCCAAGTGACTACGGTGCGGTCTCTCTCTCTCTCTATCCCTCCAAGTGACTACGGTGCGGTCTCTCTCTCTCTCTCTCTATCCCTCCAAGTGACTACGGTGCGGTCTCTCTCTCTCTCTCTCTCTCTATCCCTCCAAGTGACTACGGTGCGGTCTCTCTTCTCTCTCTCTCTCTATCCCTCCAAGTGACGACGGGGCGGTCTCTCTTCTCTCTCTCTCCCTATCCCTCCAAGTGACTACGGTGCGGTCTCTCTCTCTCTCTCTATCCCTCCAAGTGACTACGGTGCGGTCTCTCTCTCTCTCTCTCTCTCCAAGTGACTACGGTGCGGTCTCTCTCTCTCTCTCTATCCCTCCAAGTGACTACGGTGCGGTCTCTCTCTCTCTCTCTCTCTATCCCTCCAAGTGACTACGGTGCGGTCTCTCTCTCTCTCTCTCTATCCCTCCAAGTGACGAGGGTGCGGTCTCTCTCTCTCTCTCTCCATCCCTCCAAGTGACTACGGTGTGGTCTCTCTCTCTCTCTCTCTCTGTCCCTCCAAGTGACTACGGTGCAGTCTCTCTCTCTCTCTCTGTCCCTCCAAGTGACTACGGTGCGGTCTCTCTCTCTCTCTCTATCCCTCCAAGTGACTATGGTGCGGTCTCTCTCTCTCTCTCTCTATCCCTCCAAGTGACTACGGTGCAGTCTCTCTCTCTCTCTCTATCCCTCCAAGTGACTACGGTGCGGTCTCTCTCTCTCTCTCTATCCCTCCAAGTGACTACGGTGCGGTCTCTCTCTCTCTCTCTATCCCTCCAAGTGACTACAGTGCGGTCTCTCTCTCTCTCTCTATCCCTCCAAGTGACTACGGTGCGGTCTCTCTCTCTCTCTCTCTGTCCCTCCAAGTGACTACAGTGCGGTCTCTCTCTCTCTCTGTCCCTCCAAGTGACTACGGTGCGGTCTCTCTCTCTCTCTCGATCCCTCCAAGTGACTACGGTGCGGTCTCTCTCTCTCTCTCTCTGTCCCTCCAAGTGACTACGGTGCGGTCTCTCTCTCTCTGTCCCTCCAAGTGACTGCGGTGCAGTCTCTCTCTCTCTCTCTCTATCCCTCCAAGTGACTACGGTGCGGTCTCTCTCTCTCTCTCTCTGTCCCTCCAAGTGACTACGGTGCGGTCTCTCTCTCTCTCTCGATCCCTCCAAGTGACTATGGTGCGGTCTCTCTCTCTCTCTCTCTATCCCTCCAAGTGACTACGGTGCGGTCTCTCTCTCTCTCTCTGTCCCTCCAAGTGACTACGGTGCAGTCTCTCTCTCTCTCTCTCCCTCCAAGTGACTACGGTGTGGTCTCTCTCTCTCTCTATCCCTCCAAGTGACTACGGTGCGGTCTCTCTCTCTCTCTCTCTATCCCTCCAAGTGACTACGGTGCGGTCTCTCTCTCTCTCTCTCTATCCCTCCAAGTGACTAGGGTGCGGTCTCTCTCTCTCTCTCTCCATCCCTCCAAGTGACTACGGTGTGGTCTCTCTCTCTCTCTCTCTCTGTCCCTCCAAGTGACTACAGTGCGGTCTCTCTCTCTCTCTCTCTCTCTGTCCCTCCAAGTGACTACGGTGCGGTCTCTCTCTCTCTCTCTATCCCTCCAAGTGACTATGGTGCGGTCTCTCTCTCTCTCTCTCTCTATCCCTCCAAGTGACTACGGTGCAGTCTCTCTCTCTCTCTCTATCCCTCCAAGTGACTACGGTGCGGTCTCTCTCTCTCTCTCTATCCCTCCAAGTGACTACGGTGCGGTCTCTCTCTCTCTCTCTGTCCCTCCAAGTGACTACAGTGCGGTCTCTCTCTCTCTCTCTCTCTGTCCCTCCAAGTGACTACGGTGCGGTCTCTCTCTCTCTCTCTCTCTATCCCTCCAAGTGACTACGGTGCGGTCTCTCTCTCTCTCTCTCTGTCCCTCCAAGTGACTACGGTGCGGTCTCTCTCTCTCTCTGTCCCTCCAAGTGACTGCGGTGCGGTCTCTCTCTCTCTCTCTCTCTATCCCTCCAAGTGACTACGGTGCGGTCTCTCTCTCTGTCCCTCCAAGTGACTGCGGTGCGGTCTCTCTCTCTCTCTCTCTCTATCCCTCCAAGTGACTACGGTGCGGTCTCTCTCTCTCTCTCCCTCCAAGTGACTACGGTGCGGTCTCTCTCTCTCTCTCTCTATCCCTCCAAGTGACTACGGTGCGGTCTCTCTCTCTCTCTGTCCCTCCAAGTGACTACGGTGCGGTCTCTCTCTCTCCCTCTATCCCTCCAAGTGACTACGGTGCGGTCTCTCTCTCTCTCTATCCCTCCAAGTGACTACGGTGCGGTCTCTCTCTCTCTCTCTCTATCCCTCCAAGTGACTACGGTGCGGTCTCTCTCTCTCTCTCTCTCTCTATCCCTCCAAGTGACTACGGTGCGGTCTCTCTTCTCTCTCTCTCTCTATCCCTCCAAGTGACGACGGGGCGGTCTCTCTTCTCTCTCTCTCCCTATCCCTCCAAGTGACTACGGTGCGGTCTCTCTCTCTCTCTCTATCCCTCCAAGTGACTACGGTGCGGTCTCTCTCTCTCTCTCTCTCCAAGTGACTACGGTGCGGTCTCTCTCTCTCTCTCTATCCCTCCAAGTGACTACGGTGCGGTCTCTCTCTCTCTCTCTCTCTATCCCTCCAAGTGACTACGGTGCGGTCTCTCTCTCTCTCTCTCTATCCCTCCAAGTGACGAGGGTGCGGTCTCTCTCTCTCCATCCCTCCAAGTGACTACGGTGTGGTCTCTCTCTCTCTCTCTCTCTGTCCCTCCAAGTGACTACGGTGCAGTCTCTCTCTCTCTCTCTGTCCCTCCAAGTGACTACGGTGCGGTCTCTCTCTCTCTCTCTATCCCTCCAAGTGACTATGGTGCGGTCTCTCTCTCTCTCTCTCTATCCCTCCAAGTGACTACGGTGCAGTCTCTCTCTCTCTCTCTATCCCTCCAAGTGACTACGGTGCGGTCTCTCTCTCTCTCTCTATCCCTCCAAGTGACTACGGTGCGGTCTCTCTCTCTCTCTCTATCCCTCCAAGTGACTACAGTGCGGTCTCTCTCTCTCTCTCTATCCCTCCAAGTGACTACGGTGCGGTCTCTCTCTCTCTCTCTCTGTCCCTCCAAGTGACTACAGTGCGGTCTCTCTCTCTCTCTGTCCCTCCAAGTGACTACGGTGCGGTCTCTCTCTCTCTCTCGATCCCTCCAAGTGACTACGGTGCGGTCTCTCTCTCTCTCTCTCTGTCCCTCCAAGTGACTACGGTGCGGTCTCTCTCTCTCTGTCCCTCCAAGTGACTGCGGTGCAGTCTCTCTCTCTCTCTCTCTATCCCTCCAAGTGACTACGGTGCGGTCTCTCTCTCTCTCTCTCTGTCCCTCCAAGTGACTACGGTGCGGTCTCTCTCTCTCTCTCGATCCCTCCAAGTGACTATGGTGCGGTCTCTCTCTCTCTCTCTCTATCCCTCCAAGTGACTACGGTGCGGTCTCTCTCTCTCTCTCTGTCCCTCCAAGTGACTACGGTGCAGTCTCTCTCTCTCTCTCTCCCTCCAAGTGACTACGGTGTGGTCTCTCTCTCTCTCTATCCCTCCAAGTGACTACGGTGCGGTCTCTCTCTCTCTCTCTATCCCTCCAAGTGACTACGGTGCGGTCTCTCTCTCTCTCTCTCTCTATCCCTCCAAGTGACTACGGTGCGGTCTCTCTCTCTCTATCCCTCCAAGTGACTACGGTGCGGTCTCTCTCTCTCTCTCTCTGTCCCTCCAAGTGACTACGGTGCGGTCTCTCTCTCTCTCTCTCTATCCCTCCAAGTGACTACGGTGCGGTCTCTCTCTCTCTCTGTCCCTCCAAGTGACTACGGTGCGGTCTCTCTCTCTCCCTCTATCCCTCCAAGTGACTACGGTGCGGTCTCTCTCTCTCTCTCTCTCTCTATCCCTCCAAGTGACTACGGTGCGGTCTCTCTCTCTCTCTCTCTATCCCTCCAAGTGACTACGGTGCGGTCTCTCTCTCTCTCTCTCTCTATCCCTCCAAGTGACTACGGTGCGGTCTCTCTTCTCTCTCTCTCTCTATCCCTCCAAGTGACTACGGTGCGGTCTCTCTTCTCTCTCTCTCTCTATCCCTCCAAGTGACTACGGTGCGGTCTCTCTCTCTCTCTCTATCCCTCCAAGTGACTACGGTGCGGTCTCTCTCTCTCTCTCTCTCTCTATCCCTCCAAGTGACTACGGTGCGGTCTCTCTCTCTCTCTCTCTCCAAGTGACTACGGTGCGGTCTCTCTCTCTCTCTCTATCCCTCCAAGTGACTACGGTGCGGTCTCTCTCTCTCTCTCTCTATCCCTCCAAGTGACTACGGTGCGGTCTCTCTCTCTCTCTCTCTATCCCTCCAAGTGACTAGGGTGCGGTCTCTCTCTCTCTCTCTCCATCCCTCCAAGTGACTACGGTGTGGTCTCTCTCTCTCTCTCTCTCTCTCTGTCCCTCCAAGTGACTACAGTGCGGTCTCTCTCTCTCTCTCTCTCTGTCCCTCCAAGTGACTACGGTGCGTTCTCTCTCTCTCTCTCTATCCCTCCAAGTGACTATGGTGCGGTCTCTCTCTCTCTCTCTCTATCCCTCCAAGTGACTACGGTGCAGTCTCTCTCTCTCTCTCTATCCCTCCAAGTGACTACGGTGCGGTCTCTCTCTCTCTCTCTATCCCTCCAAGTGACTACGGTGCGGTCTCTCTCTCTCTCTCTCTCCCTCCAAGTGACTACGGTGCGGTCTCTCTCTCTCTCTCTCTGTCCCTCCAAGTGACTACAGTGCGGTCTCTCTCTCTCTCTGTCCCTCCAAGTGACTACGGTGCGGTCTCTCTCTCTCTCTCTCGATCCCTCCAAGTGACTACGGTGCGGTCTCTCTCTCTCTCTCTCTGTCCCTCCAAGTGACTACGGTGCGGTCTCTCTCTCTCTGTCCCTCCAAGTGACTGCGGTGCAGTCTCTCTCTCTCTCTCTCTATCCCTCCAAGTGACTACGGTGCGGTCTCTCTCTCTCTCTCTCTGTCCCTCCAAGTGACTACGGTGCAGTCTCTCTCTCTCTCTCTGTCCCTCCAAGTGACTACGGTGCGGTCTCTCTCTCTCTCTCGATCCCTCCAAGTGACTATGGTGCGGTCTCTCTCTCTCTCTCTCTATCCCTCCAAGTGACTACGGTGCGGTCTCTCTCTCTCTCTCTGTCCCTCCAAGTGACTACGGTGCAGTCTCTCTCTCTCTCTCTCCCTCCAAGTGACTACGGTGTGGTCTCTCTCTCTCTCTATCCCTCCAAGTGACTACGGTGCGGTCTCTCTCTCTCTCTCTATCCCTCCAAGTGACTACGGTGCGGTCTCTCTCTCTCTCTCTCTCTATCCCTCCAAGTGACTACGGTGCGGTCTCTCTCTCTCTCTCTCTCTCTATCCCTCCAAGTGACTACGGTGCGGTCTCTCTCTCTCTCTCTCTGTCCCTCTAAGTGACTACGGTGCGGTCTCTCTCTCTCTCTCTCTATCCCTCCAAGTGACTACGGTGCGGTCTCTCTCTCTCTCTGTCCCTCCAAGTGACTACGGTGCGGTCTCTCTCTCTCCCTCTATCCCTCCAAGTGACTACGGTGCGGTCTCTCTCTCTCTCTCTCTCTATCCCTCCAAGTGACTACGGTGCGGTCTCTCTCTCTCTCTCTCTATCCCTCCAAGTGACTACGGTGCGGTCTCTCTCTCTCTCTCTCTCTATCCCTCCAAGTGACTACGGTGCGGTCTCTCTTCTCTCTCTCTCTCTATCCCTCCAAGTGACTACGGTGCGGTCTCTCTTCTCTCTCTCTCTCTATCCCTCCAAGTGACTACGGTGCGGTCTCTCTTCTCTCTCTCTCTCTATCCCTCCAAGTGACTACGGTGCGGTCTCTCTTCTCTCTCTCTCTCTATCCCTCCAAGTGACTACGGTGCGGTCTCTCTCTCTCTCTCTATCCCTCCAAGTGACTACGGTGCGGTCTCTCTCTCTCTCTCTCTCTATCCCTCCAAGTGACTACGGTGCGGTCTCTCTCTCTCTCTCTATCCCTCCAAGTGACTACGGTGCGGTCTCTCTCTCTCTCTCTCCATCCCTCCAAGTGACTACGGTGTGGTCTCTCTCTCTCTCTCTCTCTGTCCCTCCAAGTGACTACAGTGCGGTCTCTCTCTCTCTCTCTCTCTCTGTCCCTCCAAGTGACTACGGTGCGGTCTCTCTCTCTCTCTCTCTATCCCTCCAAGTGACTATGGTGCGGTCTCTCTCTCTCTCTCTCTATCCCTCCAAGTGACTACGGTGCGGTCTCTCTCTCTCTCTATCCCTCCAAGTGACTACGGTGCGGTCTGTCTCTCTCTCTCTCCCTCCAAGTGACTATGGTGCGGTCTCTCTCTCTCTCTATCCCTCCAAGTGACTACGGTGCGGTCTCTCTCTCTCTCTATCCCTCCAAGTGACTACGGTGCGGTCTCTCTCTCTCTCTCTCTCTATCCCTCCAAGTGACTACGGTGCGGTCTCTCTCTCTCTCTCTTGCTGTGATCTGTTGACTGAAAAGTTCTCTTCTTCCTTGCCAGAATCTTGTGCGCCTTCCTCAGCTTTTGAGGTCTCTTCTTATTCCCGTTTTCAGTTTATGAGCATTTCACTCTCACATCCACATCTCTCAGCCTGACCATTATTCATGTCTCTCAACCTTCAGAAGTTACATTCCAAGCATAACTCCTGGTCCCATCCGTGCCTTGTTGTTACAGACTTAACAGAACCTTATTTCGAGTTGACATTGCCAGCCTTCACAGAACCGTTTGTATAAACAGACTTCTGCTCACGAGCTTGTGGAGGCTCGAGATGGAGAGGCCTGAGCCTGAGTGACTCCTTGATTTAATGAACCTTCAGTCCCTGTATCTACATGTCTTTTAGACATTATGCTATGACAGCACATTCCTCCCTTAGGTCTGTCAATTCCCACTTTACTGTTGTCAGCATCGTTTTAGTTTTAACTGCAAACTTGACTATAATAACCATCATGCATCCTTCTCGGCCCACCAGCACTTTCTTATTGAACACACGTTACATGGTTCATTCTATATTAATACACAGTACAGTTTACATTTATAGATACATAGATTCCCAGTACATTTTGTTCCACTTCTAATATTGATTATAATTATACTAAATTCTATCTGTTAATGGGTTAATCCTTACACGTTGTTCGTCCTGACTCTAAACACCATAGTTCAGTCCTGGATGGGATTAACTGCAGAATCCAACCCCTGCAGTCACTTGTGAACTCGCTGGTGTCTCAGCACATGTGATGACTGAGTGAATCCCTTCCCACACACGGAGCAGGTGAACAGTCTCTCCCCAGTGTCAGTGTGTTGGTGTTTCAGATCATTTGTTTTAAAGCCCTTCTCACAGTCAGAACATTTCAGAGGTCTCTTATCAGAGTGAACTCACTGGTGTCTCAGCAGGTGTGATGACCGAGTAAATCTCTTCTTACACAGGGAGCAGGTGAACGGCCTCTCCCTGGCGGGAGTGTGTCAATGTCTTCACAATTTGTATCTGCATTTAGAGCTCTTCGTGCAGTCAGAACATTAAAAAGGTCTCTCCCCAGTGTGAACCAGTTGGTGTGTCAGCAGTTTGGATGAAATAGTGAATCCCTTCCCTCACACGGAGCAGGTGAGCGGCCTCTCCCCAGTGTGAGTGCGTTGGTGTGTCAGCAGATTCCTTTTGCTTTTAAACCTCTTCTCACAGTCAGAACATTTAAAAGGTCTCTCATCGGAGTGAACTCGCTGGTGTGTTAGCAGGGTGGAAGAATGAGTGAATTTCTTCCCACACACGGAGCAGGAGAACGGCCTCTCCCCAGTGTGAACTCGCTGGTGTATCAGCAGGTGGGATGACCGAGCGAATCTCTTCTTACACACGGAGCAGGAGAACGGTCTCTCCCCAGTGTGAGTGCGTTGGTGTGTCAGCAGATTAATTTTGCTTTTAAAGCTCCTCTCACAGTCAGAACATTGAAACGGTCTCTCATCAGTGTGAACAAGTTGATGTTTCAGCAGGGAGGATGAATGAGTGAATCTCTTCTTACACACGGAGCAGGTGAATGGCCTCTCCCCAGTGTGAACTCGCTGGTGTGACAAAAGTTGTGATGACAGTGTGAATCTCTTCCCACACACGGAGCAGGTGAACGGCCTCTCCCCAGTGTGAA
The DNA here is from genome assembly GCF_035084215.1 of Heptranchias perlo. Lineage (NCBI taxonomy): Eukaryota > Metazoa > Chordata > Chondrichthyes > Hexanchiformes > Hexanchidae > Heptranchias > Heptranchias perlo. The sequence goes on along the minus strand of NW_027139717.1, from coordinate 70,841 downwards.
CTCGCTGGTGTTTCAGCAGGTGGCATGATCGAGTAAATCTCTTCTTACACACGGAGCAGGTGAACGGCCTCTCCCCAGTGTGATTGTGTCGATGAGTTTCCAGCTCTGAAGGGTAATTGAATCCCTTCCCACAGTCCCCACATTTCCACGGTTTCTCCGTGGTCCGGGTGTCCTTGTGTCTCTCCAGGTTGGACGATCAGTTGAAACCTCGTCCACACACAGAACACGTGTACGGTTTCTCCCCGCTGTGAACGGTGCGATGTTTTTTCAGGCTGTGTAACTGGTTAAAGCTCTTTCCACAGTCAGTGCACTGGAACACTCTCACTCGGGTGTGTGTGTCTCGGTGCTTTCCCACTCACACTGCTGTTTGAAATCTTCTCCCACAGACAGAACAGACAAACATTTCTCCTTCCACATTCAAAGGCCGATGATATTCAGGTCCTGATGAATCGAGTGACTCTGTCAGATCTTGGCATGCTGTTTGGTTTGAGTTTCCCTCTGCAAATCCTCCCCTTCTAATACCCTATAAAGGAGTTTATAAAAGTCATCACTGTAAGTACAGGGTAGAAATTGAGAACAGACAATTCTAGTTTCTACAAAACCTTCTTTCCTCTCTTGTGCCTCAAAGCTGTAAATCCCCGTCCCACACACTCTCCCTCCTCCCTGTGCTGAAATCCAAACCCATCGCATCATCTTTCAGTGGCCCGAAACCATGAGTGAAAGGGTGAGAGAGTGAATGTGAGAGAGTGAATGTGAGAGAGTGAATGTGAGAGTGAGAGAGTGTGAGTGAATGTGAGAGTGAGAGTGTGAATGTGAGAGAGAGTGTGAGTGAATGTGAGAGTGAATGTGAGTGAATGAATGTGATTGAGTGTGAGAGAGTGTGAGATCGTGAATGTGAGTGAATGTGTGTGAATGTGAGTGAGTATGAAAGAGTGAACGTGAGGGAGTGAGTGTGAGAGAGTGTGAGTGTGAGAGAGTGTGAGTGTGAGAGAGTGTGAGTGTGAGAGAGTGAGTGTGAGTACAGCAGTGGGCTCGGTGTGGAGAATGAAGTGGGGCAGGTGGAGCATGTTTCAGTGGGGCAGCAGTGATCATAATCTCATTAGGTTTAGAATATTTATGGAAAAGGACAGGTGACAGTCAAATGTGAAAATTCTTAACTGGAGGAGGGCTAATTCCAGTGAGTTAAAAAGGGATCTTTTCTGTGTGGATTGGAATCAAAAATTGTCAGGCAGAAGAGTAATTGAACAGTGGGAGGCCTTCAAGGAGGAGTTGGTTTGGGTGCAGAGTTGACAGATTCCAATGAGGAGGAAAGGAACAGCATCCAAAGCTCGAGCTCGGATGAATAAAGATATAGAGATCACCATTTCTCCTTCATTTGTAGACGCTCCCTGACCAATCACATATCTCCTTCATTTACAGATGCTCCCTGACCAATCACATTTCTCCGTCATTTACAGACGCTCCCTGACCGATCACCAGTTCTTCAATTACAGACACTCCCTGACCGATCTCCATTTCTCCTTCAATTACAGACGCTCCCTGACTGATCACCATTTCTCCTTCATTTACAGATGCTCCCTGACTGATCACTATTTCTCCTTCAATTGCAGACGCTCCCTGACAGATCACCATTTCTCCTTCATTTACAGATGCTCCCTGACCAATCATATTTCTCCGTCATTTACAGACGCTCCCTGACCGATCACCAGTTCTTCAATTACAGACACTGCCTGACCGATCTCCATTTCTCCTTCAATTACAGACGCTCCCTGACCGATCGCCATTTCTCCTTCAATTACAGATGCTCCCTGACTGATCACCACTTCTCCTTCATTTACAGATGCTCCCTGACTGATCACTATTTCTCCTTCAATTGCAGACGCTCCCTGACAGATCACCATTTCTCCTTCATTTACAGACGCTCCCTGACCGATCACCAGTTCTCCTTCATTTACAGACGCTCCCTGACCGATCACCATTTCTCCTTCATTTACAGATGCTCCCTGACCGATCCCCATTTCTTCTTCATTTACAGACACTCACTGACCGATCTCCATTTCTCCTTCAATTACAGATGCTCCCTGACCGATCACCATTTCTCCTTTAATTACAGACGCTCCCTGACCGATCACCATTTCCCCTTCATTTCCAAACGTTCCCTGACCGATCACCATTTCTCCTTCATTTACAGACGCTCCCTGACCGATCACCATTTCTCCTTCATTAACAGACGCTCCCTGACCGATCCCCATTTCTCCTTCATTTACAGACGCTCCCTGACCGATCACCATTTCTCCTTCATTTACAGACGCTCCCTGACCGATCACCATTTCTCCTTCATTTACAGACGCTCCCTGACCTATCACCATTTCTCCTTCATTTACAGACGCTCCCTGACCGATCCCCATTTCTCCTTCATTTACAGACGCTCCCTGACCGATCACCATTTCTCCTTCATTTACAGACGCTCCCTGACCTATCACCATTTCTCCTTCATTTACAGACGCTCCCTGACCGATCGCCATTTCTCCTTCATTTACAGACGCTCCCTGACCTATCACTATTTCTCCTTCATTTACAGACGCTCCCTGACCGATCACCATTTCTCCTTCATTTACAGACGCTCCCTGACCGATCCCCATTTCCCCTTCATTTCCCGGCGGGTAGTGAGGGGGGGATAATGTTCACTGTTTTATATTCGGGTCTGGGGCCGCACTCGGGGTTTGTAAAGCCTGAGCCTGGGCCTGAGCCCGGACCCGGGCCCCGGGGTTTATTGAGCCTCTTGCTCCGATCCTCTGACCTGCACCGAACGCGCTCCTCCCGCAGCCTCGACTGGCCGCGCATGCTCAGGACACACTGACCGATAATGAGTCACTACTGCGCCTGCGCACTGGGCTCCACTGATTCAGATAGGGCACAATCTGAACCGCGCTGCATGCTGGGTGATGCAGCCGCCATTGATGATCTTAATATCAGGCCGAAAAACAAAGACATTGGAAGCAGGGAGAGCGCGTTTGGACCAAGGATAATAAAATAAACTGAAACCCCAGCGCTTCGAGCCATTAAAACCGGCACAAACACACAGCATAGAAGCCCTCCCCCCTCCACCCCGAATTTGGTGAACTCCAGAAAAAAAATTTTCAGTGACTTTTATTAATTTCGTTTTATTAAATGTTGCAACTGAAGGGTTCAATTAATGTTTATTTTCCAAATGCACCTCGGGACCGCCAGTCTCACAATTAATCCCGCCTGGCGATTAAGGAGAGTTCCGGACCAATAGGAGGAGCGGAAATTTATAGGCATTTCATATAACTCTTGGGGTGTTGCAGGGATCAGTACTGTGGCCTCAATTATTTACAATGTATGTCAATGACTTGGATGAAGGAACAGAGTGTCTTGTGGCCAGATTTGCTGACGGTACAAAGATAGGTGGAAAAGCAAGTTGCAATGAGGACACAACGTGTCTGCGAAGGGATATTGACAGGTTAAGCGAATGGGCAAAAAATTGGCAGATGGAATATAATGTGGGAAAATGTGAAGTCATTCACTTTGGGAGGAAAAAAATATTTTGCTTTTTTATTTGAATGGAGAAATACTACAAAATGCTGCAGTACGGAGGGATCTGGGTTTCCTCGTGCAAGAAGGACAAAATTCAACATACAGGTGCAGCAGGTAATCCGGAAGGCAAACGGAATATTGGCTTTTATGTCTAGGGGGATGGAGCATAAAAGCAGTGAAGTCATGCTACAAATGTGCAGGGTGCTGGAAATGTACAGGAACCTAAAGCAATTAAGATTAGTAAAGAAAAAGTACTGGTGGAATTAATGGGACTAAAAGCTGACAAATTCTTTGGACCTGATGGCTGACATCCTTGGGTTTAAAAAGAGGTGGCTGCAGAGAAAGTGGATGCACTGGTTTTATCTTCCAGAGTTCCCATGATACTAGAAAGATCCCCATGGATTGGAAGGTACCAAATGTAACCCCGTTATTCAAGAAAGAGGGAGAGAGAAAACAGGGAACTACAGAACCTTTAGCCTGACAATAGTAGTAGGGAAATTGCGAGAATCTATTACTAGGGACGTGGTAACAGGGCACTTAGAAAATCATAATATGATTAGGCACATGCAACACGGTTTTATGAAAGGGAAATCGTGTTTGACAAATCTATTAGAGGTTTTGAGGGTTTAGATAGCAGGGTAGATAAGGGAGAACCAGTGCATGTCGTACATTTGGATTTTCAAAAGGCATTCGATAAGGTGCCACACAAAAGTTTGTTGAACAAGATTAGGGCTCATGGGATTGTGGGTAATATATTAACATGGATTGGGGATTGGTTGACGGACAGAAAACAGAAAGTCGGAATAAACAGGTCATTTTGGGGTTGGCAGGTTGTAACTAGTGGGGTGCCGTGAAGATCAGTGCTTGGGTCTCAGATATTTACAATCTATATCAATGACTTAGATGAGGAACCGAGTGTAATGTATCCAAGTTTGCTGACGATACAAAACGAGGTGGGAAAGTAAGCTGTGAGGAGGACACAAAGAGGATGAAAAGTGATACAGACAGGTTAAGTGAGTGGGCTAGAAGTTGGCAAATGAAGTATAAAGTGGGGAAATGTGAGGTTATTAACTTTGGTCGGAAGAATAGAAAAGCAGAATATCTTTTAAAAGGTGAGAGAGTATGAAATGTTGGTGTTCAGAGGGATTTGTGTGTCCTTGTACACGGATCACAGAAAGTTAACATGCAGATGCAGCAAGCAATTAGGAAAGCAAATGGTATGTTGGCCTTTATTGCGAGGTGGTTGGAGAACAAGGATAAGGAAGTCTTGCTGTAATTATATAGGGCTTTGGTGAGACCACATCTGGAGTACTGTGTACAGTTTTGATCTCCTTACCTGCGGAACGATACACTTGCCTTAGAGTGGGTGCAACAAAGGTTCACGAGATTGATTCCTGGGATAAGAGGGTTGTCCTGTGAGGAGAGATTGAGCAGAATGGGCCTATATTCTCTGGAGTTTACAATAATGAGGTGTTCTCATTGAAACATGTAAAATTGTTAGAGGGCCTGGCAGGGTAGATGCTGGGATGCTGTTTCCCCTGGCTGGAGAGTCCAGAACTAATGGTTATAATCTCAAGATAAGGGGCTGGCCATTTGGTACAGAGATGAGGAATAATTTCTTCACTGAGAGGGTTGTGAACCATTGGAATTCTCCACCCCAGAGGGCTGTGGATGCTGAGCCATTGAATAGATTCAAAACTGAGGGAGATCGAATTTTGGACACAAAGGAACTCAAGGGATATGGGGATAGGTCGGGAAAGTGGAGTTGAGGCCGAAGATCAGCGATGACGCTGTCAAATGGCGGAGCAGGCTTGAGGGACTGAATGGCCAACTCTTGCTCCTTTCGCTGATGTTGGTCCACTGGAAAAGCAGAACTTGCCAGCTGTTTTAAAACTTTTAGCCTGAACAGGGACTTGAACCCTGGACCCTCAGATCACTACCTGTTTTAAAAGTCTGATGCTCTACCGACTGAGCTATCTAGGCTCGCTGTTGGATTGGTTTCCATCATACAGATTCATGGTGGGACTCTGAATTATCCCTGTCGATGGAGAAGAAGGGGAGAATTCCTGTTTACAATTTTCAGCAACGTGTTGAGGAGAATCCTTGTTTCTGTTGAACATGATGTAAGAAACATGGACAGCGAACTTGTGATTTTACAATTCTTCTTGTTTGTACAAAATGTCTTGTCATTCGTTAGCAGCAATTAAAAAATACACTTTACCCAATGGCTCAAAAGCTGAACTTGTTCCACACGGAAGCTAGGAAAGGCCTCTCGACATTTCAGCCGATCAACAATTGAAAGCTGAATAATTTCACCCGTTACACCGTGACACCAGGCAGCAGATTTGCCTCCCGAATTTTCCCAACATGACACTTCAAACCGATGAATACCTGCTTCACGGAAAGAAGAATTGTGTTTTTGGTTCTTTAGATTTAAAGATGTCGTGCCGGCGGCTTTACCATTTCAGCTCTCGCCAATCGCCCCCTCTCCCTCCTATAAACAAATAAACTCTCACCTGCTATTGCAAGACGGGAGGTCAGAGGAGCCTCAGTGCCCACATGGGGACATGAAGAAGTCGATGTGTTATGGAACCGGTTGTACCTTGAACTCCGGTCAAAATGTTTAGAAGGTTCAACTACTTTAGATGGCGCTGAAACTCACAACCCCAGCATTTCTCGAGTGTATAATTATTGTAGAAATAACGCGCGCTGACCGATTGCTCCACTGGAGCCGCGCACGGTCTGTGTCCCCAGTGCTCCCATCAAACAGCTTCATCCTCGGTCTCTCAATTATCACTTCCTGATCTTTCCCACACAGAAGCCTCCAAACAAGAGGCGATTCGTTAAACATCAGCAGATCTTTAAAAGCCGTGAAATCTTAAACAATGCCCCTGAAGACAATAACATTTCATTATATTATTATTGACTAAAGGCCAATTTTTTCACGGTACTTTAAGGAGGATTTGGGCAAAGTGGGAGCTGAAATTATGAAACTCTCTCTGGGCTGTCGTTGATTGGAGAGATGGGCGTTATTTCATTTGAAAACCGAGGTTCGGAACTTCCTGATGATGAAGTGTGAGAGAAGATTGTGGTTAGTGGCAGTTGCCGGGGAGATCGAGAGGAGAGGGAGAAAAGTCAAAGTCACAGCTGTGACAGCTCAAGTGCTCTGCTTATCTGTAATATTTAGACAGTAATGTACAGTACAGGGCAAACCAGTTTAGAATGTGACCGTGACACGTAAATGTGACGACACGTTCTTGTTTCTGGGCTCATTGAGGTTGGGGTATAATTCTCGATGCGAGGTTCATATCCCGGCGAATCCCTCATTTAGCCCGGGACTTTTGATCTTGAGCTGCGGTTCAAACTTTTGCAAAGAGGGAAAGGAAGTCCCCAAATCACTCCACCTGAATCTGAAGCGCTTTCGGAAGAAATTCAGTTCAAACAATCAGGACTTTAAAGGCACCTCAATGACCTGCACTTTCATTGATCGAGCTTTCTTTGCAATTGCATTCGACCTTGAAACCGCTCTGGGTTTTCATCTCACTGAAGCAGAGTGAGGCCGCTCTGTATCTGTGAGCATGTTGGTGACGAGTTTCGCTCTGATATTGGTCGCTTTCAATTTTGAAAAGTTCACCAAGCTCAGGGAAAAGAAACCGAGAATCAAATTGTCCCTGTAAGTGATGAATTGAAGGTATTGGTGCTCCAAGCAGATCTGGAAAATTCAAAGTGCGGTCGCTCAGGAATTCCAAATCCACCCTCTCGCCACTCGGCGATCATATTAACTGAGCTTTACTCTGGCCCAGTGACACCGCGCTGAAATCGAGTATTTCTCCGGCACGTTTCTCTTAACTTCACAGTTGCTGGTTTAAGAGTGAAGACCAGCTCGTTGGATTTTCACTCCTGCAAGTTTCAACCATTCATTTTGGAAAAGTAAACTGACAGTAGACAGCTGTTCTATTGGTCACTGCAATCAAAAAGTTCAGCTCAGTGACTTCTTCACCTGTCTCGGTGGTGCTATCGGTTGGCGCAAAAGTTTGATGTTTCGAGCCCTAATTTTATTTTCCCTCAGGATTCATCACCTCAAAGTTCCAGGGTTTCAATGTGTGTTTTGTCTGCAAGAAAATGTACCGTGATCATTGCCGGCTGAGCAGGGCTGATATTCCACCATTTACCCTGTTGTCGGAGAGCAGGCACATGAATCATATAAAGGAATGGAACATTGGCTTCACGGAAATCACAATTCATAACCCATTTATTTTAAGCGGGTTTATTTTAAATGAGTTAACGCCTGCCTTAAATGGTAGACTCAGGACAGTCACACAAACAGGTTAAATCTTCATAGAATAATTACGACGGTCATTTTTAGACTGGACGCCGCACGGTGACTTTGCTATCAGTGAAGAGAGACGAGAAAGACCAAAGTGCCGTTTGCCCCTCTCAGTGTGGCCCTGAAGGACTGTGTCCAGGCTGAAGTTCTGTTCCCACCGGACGATCCTCCCCCCAGATTGTCCTTTCTGAGCTCCAGTCAGGTGATGCTAAACACTCAGGTGGGAAAGACCAAAATCTACAACAAGGGTTTAAAACAAAGCTGATTTATTTAACATATCCAGAATATTAAACTCCAGCCCAGTTATAGGGCTTATTAACATCAGGAGAAACAAACCCCAACTGTCAGAATGAACATGGTTCAGTCCTGGATGGGATTAACAGCAGAATCCAACCCCTGTAGTCACTTTTGAACTCCCTGGTGTCTCAGTACGTGTGATGACTGAGTGAATCCCTTCCCACACACGGAATCATAGAATCAGAGAAAGCTACAGCACAAGAGGAAGCCATTCGGCCCATCGTGTCTGTGAGGGCCGAAAAAGAGCTATCCAGCTTAATCCCACTTTCCAGGGCTTGGTCCGTAGCCCTGTAGGTTACGGCACTTCAAATGCACATCCATGCACTTTTGAAATGAGTTGAGGTTTTCTGCCTCGACCACCCTTTCAGACAGTGAGTTCCAGACCCCGACCACCCTGTCCGCTTCTGTGTGTCCTCGAACTTTATCACTGCTATCCGGAGGTCGAGGAGACAACCATTCGCTCCTCAATGACATAAATCGTGAATTATACCCTGACCCCGACAAGCCCAGAAACAAGAATGTGTCCTTAAATTAAAGTGTTACAGACACATTCTATGAGAGGTCTGTCTGTGCGATGAAATGGTGTTTTTGAACAGTCATTCTGATATCGGTTTCCTCCTCAAACCTCAACAAATACCAATTCCAAAGTGTGACTTTGTCGCTGAATTCCACAAATTAGGTAAAAATAATAAGTTACATAAAACACTGCTGGGAGTTGAACCCAGGATCGCCTGTTTACAAGACAGATGCTTTAACCAACTAAACCACAGCACCAATTCACAGCACCTGTTCCCCACCTCGTCTCACTAATATCGATCAGTGACACGTTACTGTCTGTTCGAGGCACAGACCGTTTTATCTTTGTCTGTTTCCCTTGTCCGTTTACCTGTGCATCCTGATACTGCCTGCATTTCTCGCTGTGTTTATCTTTGTGTATCCATCAGTGCGTTGATACACCGATGATTAAGTGTGCTTGTGTTTGTTACATTAAATAAATTCGGGGTTCAGACAATTCGGGGTTCAGACAATTCTCGCTCTGACATTGGAGAACTATTGAGTCATAGAGTTACACAGCACGGATAGAGGCCCTTCGGCCCATCATTGAGCCGAACTTTACAGCAAAGTGTTGTTTATTGTGGTGCTGAAACGAAAAAACCGAAGAGGTCCAAAAAGGGAAAAGGAGCAAAAACTTGTGAGGGAAAATAACGACAACAATTAAGGTATTTACAGGTATATTGAGAGAAAGAAGGGTGACTAAGAGTAATGTGGGACCCTTAAAGACAGATGGAGGTGATATTGTAATTGAAAATCAGGAAATGGCAGAGTTGCTAAATATTTACTTTGCATCGGTCTTCATAGAAAAGGATGAGGCGAACATAGCAGAGACACGAGGAAAACTGTAAATAAATCAAGGGGATTCAGTGTAAATAAAATAATGGCAATGGAGAAAATAATGAGATTGAAGATTGTCAAATCTCCAGGACCTGATGTTTACCATCCCAGGGGAATAAGAGGAATAGGTAAGGAACTTCTACATGCTCACTCATGATCGATCAAAACTCTCTTGATTCAGGAATTGTTGCTTTAATTGAAACATTGTCAATGTCACTCCATTATTTCGGATGGGTCGGAGAGATAAAGTTGGAAATTCTAGGCCTATCAGTCTGACGCCTGTTGTGGGGAAGTTACCAGTATCCGTTATTGGGGAAAGAATGACTGAGCACTTGGATAAATATGGAGTAATCAGAGAGAGCCAGCATGGATTTGTAAAGGGGAAGTCAAGTCTAACAAAGCTCGTTGAACTTTTTGAAGATGTAACTAACGTGCTCGATAATGGAGTGTCTCTGGGTGTTAGATGGACATTGACTTCCAAAGGCATCCAATAAGGGACCACATAAGAGACTGTCAACAAAAATGAGAGTGCGTGGAATTTAAGGCAACCTATTGAAATGGGTCGGGAGTTGGTTAGAAGGTGGGAGGCAGAGGCCCGGGATAATAAGGGATGTACTCAAATTGGCCGGATGTGATGAAAGCATCAGCTTTTTCCGATACGTATAAATGAGGGAGATGAAGGAATAGAGAGCCGAACACTCACGTTTGTCGCTGACATCGAGTTAGGAGGCGCAGTGAGTAGTGTAGATGGGAGCATAAAGTTACAAAGGGAAATTGAGAGATTCAGTGAGTTGGTAAAACTGTGTCAGATGGAGCTTACATAGAATTACATCGAATGTACATCACAGAAACAGGCAATTCGGCCCAACTAGACTATACCGGTGTTTATGCTGCAGACGAGCCTCCTCCAACCCCTCTTCATCTAACCCTATGAGCAAACTCTAATATTCCCTTCTCCTCTATGTGCTTATCCAGCTTCCCCGTAAATGCATCCATTCTATTCGCCTGAACTACTCCTTGTGGTGGTGAGTTGAACATTCTAACGACTCTCTGGGGAAGTCTGTTTCTCTTGAATGCCAGATTGGATACATTAGTGACTGGATTATATTCATGGCCCCAATGTTTTGGAGTCCCCACTCCCACAAGTACGAACACCTTGTCGATGCCTAACCTATAAAGCCCTCACATGATCTTAAAGCCCGATATCAGGTCACCCTCAGCCTCCTCTTTTCTATACAGAAGAGCCCCAGCCTGTTCAAACTTTCAATATGGGGAAGTATAAGGTCATCTACTTTGGACGGAAGCAATATAGATCAGAGTATTTTCTGAATGGTGAGAAGCTCAGAACTATGGAGGAGCAGAGAGATTTAGGGATCGAAGTACAGAAATCACTAAAAGCCAGTGGACTGCTGAAAAAATAATTTGAAAGTCTAATGTGATGTTGGCCTTTATCTCAAGGGAGCTGGAATTCAAAGACGTGAAAATATGTTCCAGATAGAAAGCTCTGGTGAGACCCCATTTAAAGTATTGCATTCAGTTCTGGGCACACCCCTCAGGAAAGACATATTGGCCGTGGAGGGGATGCAGCGCAGTTTCACCAGAATGATACCGGGGCTAAAATGGTTAAATTATGAGGGCAAGTTGCGTGGACAAGGTTTGTATTTCCTCGTGTATAGAGGATTAAGTGGTGATGTAATTCAGGTGTTGAAGGTGATTCAATGATCCAATGGTGGGTGTGTGAGTTGGTGCTGAATCGGTCCCCTTCAGTGAAGAGAGGGTCAGCGGGCGCCTGACAGACACGGCTCGGAACGGGACTCGCTTCTCTCCGGCGGCAGCGGCTGGTTTCGAGAGATCTCTCTGTCTGCTGCTGTTACTCCGCCTCCCGCACTCTGGGAGAACCGTGGAGGTCGGTCCTCATTTTTCTCTTATGGATCCGGCTCCATCCGTTTACTGTTGACGGGAGTGCGTCTGATACCAAGTCAGTCAGAAGCGGGTGCAAATCACAACATAGGCACAGGCCCAAGGACTGGGGACTGGTTTGATATTGGGTCCTTTTTAAGGGATAGGTTGGAGAATGTACAATAATAGTGATCAGAATTAACTTTGAAACAATGAATTTTTTTTCAGTTATTTCCCATTTCCACCCTCACCAGTTTTATACAGTAACAGGTAACAATGTTTGAGGGATGTGATGTCCAGTGTTGGTGGAATCAGTGTAATTTAACTTGATACATTGAAGAATCTCTTGTCTATCCCAGGCTCTTACCTTAGGTTTCGACCCTCACCTAGTTTAAAATTGGTCACTCACTGATATAAATAAACCAGTAACAATCCCGAAACCTCAGCGGGGATATTTGTTCCGATACTTAATGACGGTCCCAATTTCCACTGAAATTCTCGATCAGCAAATCCCAGAGGCTGTTTCGGGTTTGACAAACTGTGAAACAGATTGTTTTAAAAGCCGGAAAGAGGGAAAAACTGGTGGTTGATATGAAGTGTTATACATTATCTCTTTCTGTTTCAGATTTACAATTTCTCTTTGTGTGTTACTGACAGGAGAGGCTATAACGGAGCCCAGTGACTGGGTAACAAGCTGCACTGAGTCATTGGCCTGTGTTACAGACCGGCTCGTTGGACCTGCTCATTTCGTGAACTCGCTGGTGTCTCAGCACGTGTGATGACTGAGTGAATCCCTTCCCACACACGGAGCAGGTGAACAGTCTCTCAACCAATGGGCATGCGTTGATGTGTCAGCAGTTCATTTCTGCTTTCAAAGCTCGTCTCACAGTCACTGCATTAAAAGGTGACTCAACAGTGTGAACAAGTTAATGTTTCAGAAGGTGGGATGATCGAGTGAATCTCTTCCCACACACGGAGCAGGTGAAAAGTCTCTCCCCAGTGTGAGTGCGTCGATGTCTCAGCAGTTCGTTTCTGATTTTAAATCTCTTCCCACAGTCAGAACATTTAAAGGTCTCTCAGTGTGAACTCGCTGGTGTTTCAGCAGGGAGGATGACCAAGCGAATCCCTTCCCACACACTGAGCAGGTGAACGGCCTCTCCCCAGTGTGAGTGCGTTGGTGTGTCAGCAGATTAAATTTGCTTTTGTACCTCTTCTCACAGTCAGAACATTTAAAAGGTCTCTCATCGGAGTGAACTCGCTGGTGTCTCAGCAGGTGGGATGACCGAGTGAATCTCTTCCCACACACGGAGCAGGAGAACGGTCTCTCCCCAGTGTGAACTCGCTGGTGTTTCAGCAGGGTGGATGACCCAGTGAATCCCTTCCCAAACACAGAGCAGGAGAACGGCCTCTCCCCAGTGTGAGTGCGTTGGTGTGTCAGCAGATTAAATTTGCTTTTAAACCTCTTCTCACAGTCAGAACATTTAAAAGGTCTCTCATCGGAGTGAACTTGCTGGTGTCTCAGCAGGGTGGATGACCGAGGGAATCTCTTCTTACACACGGAGCAGGAGAACGGTCTCTCCCCAGTGTGGGTGCATTGGTGTGTCAGAAGATTACATTTGCTTTTAAACCTCTTCTCACAGTCAGAACATTTAAAAGGTCTCTCATCAGAGTGAACTCGCTGGTGTGTCAGCAGGTTGGATGACCGAGTGAATCTCTTCCCACACACGGAGCAGCTGAACGGGCTCTCCCCAGTGTGAACTCGCTGGTGTGTCAGGAGGTGGGATGACTGAGTGAATCCCTTCCCACACACGGAGCAGGTGAACGGGCTCTCCGCAGTGTGAACTCGCTGGTGTGTCAGCAGGGTGGATGACTGAGTGAATCCTTTCCCACACACAGAGCAGGTGAACGGCCTCTCCCCAGTGTGGGTACATTGGTGTGTCAGCAGATTCCTTTTGCATTTAAACCTTTTCTCACAGTCAGAACATTTAAAAGGTCTCTCCCCAGTGTGAACTCGCTGGTGTGTCTGGAGGCTGGATGACTGAGTGAATCCCTTCCCACACACGGAGCAGGTGAACGGCCTCTCCCCAGTGTGAGTGCGTTGGTGTATCAGCAGATTAATTTTGCTTTTAAACCTCATCTCACAGTCAGAACATTTAAAAGGTCTCTCATCAGAGTGAACTCGCTGGTGTGTCAGGAGGTGGGATGACCGAATGAATCCCTTCCCACACACGGAGCAGGTGAACGGCCTCTCCCCAGTGTGACTGCGTCGATGAGTTTCCAGCTCTGAAGGGTAATTGAATCCCTTCCCACAGTCCCCACATTTCCACGGTTTCTCCGTGGTCCGGGTGTCCTTGTGTGTCTCCAGGTTGGACGATCAGTTGAAGCCTCGTCCACACAGAGAACACGTGCACGGTTTCTCCCCGCTGTGAACGGTGCGATGTTTTTTCAGGCTGTGAAACTGGTTAAAGCTCTTTCCACAGTCAGTGCACTGGAACACTCTCACTCGGGTGTGTGTGTCTCGGTGCTTTTCAACTCACACTGATGTTTGAAATCTTCTCCCACAGATAGAACAGACAAATGTTTCTCCTTCCACATTCAAAGGTCGATGATATTCAGGTCCTGATGAATCGAGTGACTCTGTCAGATCTTGACGTGATCTTTGATTTGAGTTTCCCTCTGCAAATCCTCCCCTGTAAAAGGAGTTTATAAAAGTTATCACTGTAATTACAGGATAGAAATTCAGATCAGATAACTCTCCTTTCTCTGGAACATTATTTCCTCTCTCATTCCTCAAAGCTGTAAATCCCCGTCCCACACACTCTCCCTCCTCCCTGTGCTGAAATCCAAACCCATCGCATCATCTTTCAGTGGCCCGAAACCATGAGTGAAAGGGTGAGAGAGTGAGTGAGTGTGAGAGAGTGAGTGTGAGAGAGTGAGTGTGAGAGAGTGAGTGTGGATTGGAATCAAAAATTGGCAGGCAGAAGAGTAATTGAACAGTGGGAGGCCTTCAAGGAGGAGTTGGTTTGGGTACAGAGTGGACAGATTCCCACGAGGAGGAAAGGAACAGCATCCAAAGCTCGAGCTCCCTGGATGAGTGAAGATATAGAGATCCCCATTTCTCCTTCATTTACAGACGCTCCTCGACCGAACACCATTTCTGCTTTATTTGCAGACACTCCCTGACCGATCATAATTTCACCTTCATTTACAGACGCTCCCTGACCGATCACCATTTCTCCTTCATTTACAGACGCTCCCTGACCGATCACCATTTCTCCTTCATTTACAGACGCTCCCTGACCGATCACCATTTCTCCTTCATTTCCAGACGCTCCCTGACCGATCACCATTTCTCCTTCATTTACAGACGCTCCCTGACCGATCCCCATTTCCCCTTCATTTCCCGGCGGGTAGTGAGGGGGGGATAATGTTCACTGTTTTATATTCGGGTCTGGGGCCGCACTCGGGGTTTGTAAAGCCTGAGCCTGGGCCTGAGCCCGGACCCGGGCCCCGGGGTTTATTGAGCCTCTTGCTCCGATCCTCTGACCTGCACCGAACGCGCTCCTCCCGCAGCCTCGACTGGCCGCGCATGCTCAGGACACACTGACCGATAATGAGTGAATACTGCGCCTGCGCGCTGGGCTCCACTGATTCAGATAGGGCACAATCTGAACCGCGCTGCATGCTGGGTGATGCAGCCGCCATTGATGGTCTTAATACCAGGCCGAAAAACAAAGACATTGGAAGCAGATAATTCAAGTGTTTAATTATAATATAAATAATTCAATCGTTCAATTCATTTCATAAATAATTGAACGGATAATTTCATTAAATAATCAATTGTTTAATTTATTACATGAACAATTAGTATTTATTTATTGTATAAATAATCATAAAAATAATTCAATAGTTTAATTCATGAAATAAATATTCCTTTGTTTAATTTATTGTATAAATAATTGTATATTTAGTTGAATTATTTATATGATGAATGAAACACTTGAATTATTTACATGATAAATTAAACAATTGTTTCTTTATGTAATAAATTTCACACTTGTATTATTTATATAATGATTTGAGCTATTGAATTATTTGTATAATAAATTAAACACTTGAATTATTTCTATCATAAATTAAACAATTGAATTATTTAGATAATCAAATGATCAATTCAATTATTTATACAATAAATTAAACAAATGTTTCTTTATATACTAAATTTAACACTTGTATTATTCATGGAATGAATTAAGCTATTGAATTATTTTTACAATAAATTAAACACTTGAATTATTCACACAATAAATTAAACAATTCATTATAAATTAAACTATTGGATTATTTATAATAAATTAGACACATGAATTATTATGTAATAAATTAAGCTGTTGAATTATTTATATAATGAATTAATGTATTGAATTATTTATATGATGAATTAATGTATTGAATTATTTATATAATATAAACTATTGAATTATTTATACAATTAGTGAACTAATTATACATTAAATTAAATAATTATTGATATAATAAATTAAACAATTGGCTTCTTTATATCATAAATTAAGCAATTGATTATTTTTATATTGAATTAAACTATTGAATTATTTAGATTACATTTTAAACAATTGAATTATTTAAATAATAAATTAAACAAAATGGCGGCCGGCGAGACGCCATCTTGGACAAAATGGCAGCCAGCGCGGCCACCATTTTGGAAAAAATGGCCACCGCCGCATCATCAGATGGCGGCAAGTGGCCGGCAGAGTGCCCCCGGTGATCCCGCAGTGACCCCAGAGTGATGGCAGAGTGCAGCCCGTCAGCCCAGAGTGCAGCCGGTCAGCCCAGAGTGCAGCCAGAGCGGCGGCCTTTGTGTTTGGGCCACAACCACAACAACAACTTGTATTTATAATATATATTATCTATGTATTAATAATGTATTTATATATTTCTATGTGTTATGGCACGGGGACAGCAGGGGCCACCATCTTGGAAAAAGTATGTTTCGACCACCAGCACAACAGGTCCAACGACAACAATGTCCCAGTGACCTCCCCCCCCAGTGTCCCCAGAATATCCCAGTGATCCCAGAGTAACCCAGACATTACTCACGTGACCCCCATCGGGTCCAGGCTGCGGTGAAGGTCTCAGTCAGTCAGTCCCCAGCGGAGAGAACGATTCTTGGCCCAGGATTCCTCCTCCTCCTCCTCCTCACAAAATATCTCTTTCTGGATCATCTCCTTGCAGCATTTCTCGAAGAGATTTCTGAGGAGAGAGAGAGAGGGAATTGATTAAAATACAAAAGCAAGGGATTAAAAAGGCACAGCAAGAGCCCAGAGCTCCCTCCCTCCCTCCCACTAACTCTCTCTCTCGCTTCTCTCCCGAATCCAAGTTTGCAGGATTTTTCTCTGGTGCTTTGCCTCTGATTCCCCTGACAGGTGTCTGTCTGTCTGTTTGTGCTGCTCAGTGTTTGCTGCAGAGTTCAAACCTCCCCTGGGTTTGTTTTCTCTTCTGTCCCTGGGTCCCGGAGACACAATTTCTGGACTTTGTTGCAACTTCTGTTCTGTTTGTTGCCATGTGGGCTTTACTGTTTTCTCTTGTTTGAATTAGCAGCTCCCCCCCTCCCTGTTCAATCTCTCCCCCCCCCCTCTCCCTGTTCAATCTCTCCCCCCCTCTCCCTGTTCAATCTCTCCCCCCCTCCCTGTTCAATCTCTCTCCCCCTCTCCCTGTTCAATCTCTCCCCCCCTCTCCCTGTTCAATCTCTCCCCCCCTCTCCCTGTTCAATCTCTCCCCCCCTCTCCCTGTTCAATCTCTCCCCCCCTCTCCCTGTTCAATCTCTCCCCCCCTCTCCCTGTTCAATCTCTCCCCCCCTCTCCCTGTTCAATCTCTCCCCCCCTCCCTGTTCAATCTCTCTCCCCCTCTCCCTGTTCAATCTCTCCCCCTCTCTCCCTGTTCAATCTCTCCCCCCCTCTCCCTGTTCAATCTCTCCCCCCCTCTCCCTGTTCAATCTCTCCCCCCCTCTCCCTGTTCAATCTCTCCCCCCCTCTCCCTGTTCAATCTCTCCCCCCCTCCCTGTTCAATCTCTCCCCCCCTCTCCCTGTTCAATCTCTCCCCCCCTCTCCCTGTTCAATCTCTCCCCCCCTCTCCCTGTTCAATCTCTCCCCCCCTCTCCCTGTTCAATCTCTCCCCCCTCTCTCTGTTCAATCTCTCCCCCCCCTCTCCCTGTTCAATCTCTCCCCCCCCCCCTCTCCCGGTTCAATCTCTCCCCCCTCTCCCTGTTCAATCTCTCCCCCCCCCCCCCCTCTCCCTGTTCAATCTCTCCCCCCCCTCTCCCTGTTCAATCTCTCCCCCCCCCCCTCTCCCTGTTCAATCTCTCCCCCCTCTCTCTGTTCAATCTCTCCCCCCCCCCTCTCCCGGTTCAATCTCTCCCCCCTCTCTCTGTTCAATCTCTCCCCCCCCCCCCCTCTCTCTGTTCAATCTCTCCCCCCCCCCCTCTCCCGGTTCAATCTCTCCCCCCCCTCTCCCTGTTCAATCTCTCCCCCCCCTCTCCCTGTTCAATCTCTCCCCCCCCTCTTCCTGTTCAATCTCTCCCCCCCCCTCTCCCTGTTCAATCTCTCCCCCCTCTCCCTGTTCAATCTCTCCCCCCTCTCCCTGTTCAATCTCTCTCCCCTCTCCCTGTTCAATCTCTCCCCCCCTCTCCCTGTTCAATCTCTCTCCCCCCTCTCCCTGTTCAATCTCTCCCCCCTCTCCCTGTTCAATCTCTCCCCCCTCTCCCTGTTCAATCTCTCCCCCCCCTCTCCCTGTTCAATCTCTCCCCCCCCCTCTCCCTGTTCAATCTCTCCCCCCCTCTCCCTGTTCAATCTCTCCCCCCCTCTCCCTGTTCAATCTCTCCCCCCTCTCCCTGTTCAATCTCTCCCCCCTCTCCCTGTTCAATCTCTCCCCCCCTCTCCCTGTTCAATCTCTCCCCCCCTCTCCCTGTTCAATCTCTCCCCCGTCTCCCTGTTCAATCTCTCCCCCCTCTCCCTGTTCAATCTCTCCCCCCCCTCTCCCTGTTCAATCTCTCCCCCCTCTCCCTGTTCAATCTCTCCCCCCCCCTCTCCCTGTTCAATCTCTCCCCCCCCCTCTCCCTGTTCAATCTCTCCCCCCCCTCTCCCTGTTCAATCTCTCCCCCCCCTCTCCCTGTTCAATCTCTCCCCCGTCAGGGAGCGGGCGAGAACGGGAGAGGGCGAGAACGGGAGAGGGGTAGAGAGGCAGCGAAAGCGAGGGAGTGACAGAGAGAGAGGGGGAGAGAGGGATAGAGCGACAGCAACGGAGAGAGAGGGAGAGAGTGTGAGGGGGTCTCCTGCCAGAAAGCGGGACGTGAGTCAGTGAGGGTCCTGCAGGGTGTTTGGGTGATGTGCCTGTCATGGTTGAATAGCTGCCAGTGTGTGTGACCTGTGGGTTGTGCGTGTGCGGCTTGCAACAGTGGTAATGTGTGACGGTGAGGGGAAGCATCTGATTGAAAGAGTTTATTGCGAGGTGGGAGATGGGGGCCCCCCTTGCTGGTGAGAAGCCATTAAACAGCCCAGAGAAGCCTGGCTGCTCGCAGGAATCGGGTAAATCACCAGGCAGGACCAAGCCACTCTCTGCCTCTCCACCTCACTCTCTCTGTCTTTCACTCTCTTTGTCCCCCTCTCTCCCTCTGCCTCTCACCTCCTCTCTCTCTCTCTCCCGACCTCTCTCTCTCTCTCTCTCTGACTCTCTCCCCGCTCTTACTTTCTCTCTCTCTCTCTCTCCCCTTCCCTCTCTTTGCCACTCGCCCCCTCTCTCTCTGTGCTTTTCTCTCTCTCTGCCCCTCTCTCTCTGTTGTCTCTCTCAATTTCTCTTGTTTGGAAAGTACTCAGGTACGGTACGGCCCGTGTCTCAGTGTCAGCTCCTGCACATGTACAGTACACAGTGGGTAAAAGGGAACGATTCACTGAGAGATTGCAATGTTGAGTGTAACGGTTATTTGAGGGGTTCAGTCCCGAAACGGGCTGTGTTTTGACAGACACTTTTTCCAGTAAGGAGTTGAGTTTAGTTTAGGGAGGTGGGTACAATCCGTGTCTGGGACTCACTGGCCCTGTGAAATATTGAATTTTGCTCACAATATGGTGTGTTTGGATTAATAGGGGACAAGGTTTAACTGCACTGGGCTGGATTGTTTTTATAAATCTCTCATTGACTGGGTCTTTCAGACCAGGATGGGAGCTGCTTCTCTCTCTCTCTCTGTAAAGATGATGTGGAGATGCCGGTGATGGACTGGGGTGGACAAATGTAAGGAATCTTACAACACCAGGTTATAGTCCAACAGTTTTATTTGAAAATCACAAGCTTTCGGAGGCTTTCTCCTTTGTCAGGTGAGTGTGGAGGGGGGACTCGGTTTGGGGTGAGGGAAGAGGGGGAGACAGGCTGTGAGGGTTTCAAATCAGTAAAATAGGTCCTTGAAATGTGGCTCATTCCAACAGACAGGTCTCCTGGTCAAACCAATCCTGTTATTCGAATCCTTTGATTGCCTTGACAACCTGCAGTTGGAAAGATTATCTGTAATCACCAGGCATTGTGCTCTGACTATAAAGCGGTGCCTTTCATGGAATCCCACACTCACCTGACGAAGGAGAAAGCCTCCGAAAGCTTGTGATTTTCAAATAAAACTGTTGGACTAAAACCTGGTGTTGTAAGATTCCTCACATCTCTCTGTAAACACCCTGAGGCAGTGAAACACTCTCTGACAAACTGTTCACAGGAACCAACCCATCAGACATGGGGAATAGACAAATACCTGGGACTGGAAATGAGCCTCCCACCAACAGAGCAGAGAGAAGGAAATCATCACACCTTCAAGATCTGGATCTGTTTTGTCTTTGGAGCAGGTTCTGGTTAATTTTACTGCTTTAAAGTTATGTTATGGGACCAGTGAGACTGAGACACACACACACACACACACACACACACACAGACTGTACAGTCAGGAGACACGTGATCCTTGCACAGACATTGGGTTTGAATTGAGCTGAGCTGTGCCACAAATGAATATGGGATTAAAATCTCAAATTCCAATCAGTTTGCTCCCGAGCTTCCCCATGTGTCTGTGTGGTTCCATTACAATACAATTTCACATGGGGGCCCAAAATGGCTTCGGAATTAACACGATTTCTTTCTGAGTTGTCAGTGACCTTTTCAAAAATTAAACTTCAAACTTAAGAAAACATTTGGAGGCTGTTTTCACATTTCGGCCCTCTGCGTGCTGCAGGACGCTCCCTGAAAGAGCTTTTAATTTCAATTAAGACCCGAGATATGTCACATTGTCAGCCTCTGAATAATAGTTTGATCCACTTTGTGTTATTTCTGAAAAGTTGCACTTGCAATGAATGAAGGGAGGAATTTGGGCTCGAACAGATGGTGATATTCTGTCGGACGGTCGGTACTGAGGGAGCGCTGCACTGTCAGACGGTCAGTGTGTGTCTCAGTGTCAGCTCCTGTACAATGTCCCAGTGATCCTCCAGTGTCCCCAGAATGTCCCAGTGATCCTCCAGTGTCCCCAGAATGTCCCAGTGATCCCCCAGAGTAACCCAGACATTACTCACATGACCCCCATCGGGTCCAGGCTGCGGTGAAGGTCTCAGTCAGTCAGTCCCCAGCGGAGAGAACGATTCTTGGCCCAGGATTCCCCCTCATCCTCCTCCTTCTCACAAAATGTCTCTTTCTGGATCATCTCCTTGCAGCATTTCATCGAAAAGATTCCTGAGGGGAGAGAGGGAGAGAGAGAGAGGGGGAATTGAGTAAAATACAAAAGCAAGGGATTAAAAAGGCACAGCAAGAGCCCAGAGCTCCCTCCCTCCCAACCCCCTCCCCCTCTCTCTCCCCCCTCCCTCCCACTCCCTCTCCCAGTTACACCAACAATCCCTCAGCCCCAACACTGAGACACAAATCCCGATTACAAACCAGAGAAGCTAAAGAGAGAGAAAAGTTGGGAGAGAGACAGAGGGAGAAATACACTCAGGACAGGCTGGAGGACCCCGGCAGACTGAGAGATTGTCCCCGCCCCTGGGGAGGGTTTGGGACGAGACACACGGCCATCCCCTACCCCCGGGGAGCTCTCCACTTCAGCCTTTGAGATATTATGTAAGGAATCTTACAACACCAGGTTATAGTCCAACAGTTTTATTTGAAAATCACAAGCTCTCGGAGGCTTTCTCCTTTGTCAGGTGAGTGTGGGATTCCATAGTCAGAGCACAATGCCTGGTGATTACAGATAATCTTTCCAACTGCCCGTTGTCAAGGCAATCAAAGGATTTGAATAGTGTTCAGACAGAGAGACGTTACATACGGGACTACTGAATATACTGATCGTCCCGTATGTAGTGTCTCTCTGTCTGAACACTATTCGACTCCTTTGATTGCCTTGACAACGGGCAGTTGGAAAGATTATCTGTAATCACCAGGCATTGTGCTCTGACTATAAAGCGGTGCCTTTCATGGAATCCCACACTCACCTGACAAAGGAGAAAGCCTCCAAAAGCTTGTGATTTTCAAATAAAACTGTTGGACGATAACCTGGTGTTGTAAGATTCCTGACATTTGTCCACCCCAGTCCATCACCGGCATCTCCACATCATTTGAGATATGAGACTGAATCTCAATGTGTCTCCCTCAGGGACCTGTCCGTTCTCATGTTAATCCAGGGACAGCCCAGGGCAGGACTGGTTTGACCAGGAGACCTGTCTGTTGGAATGAGCCACATTTCAAGGACCTATTTTACTGATTTGAAACCCTCACAGCCTGTCTCCCCCTCTTCCCTCACCCCAAACCGAGTCCCCCCACCCTCAGCCTGTCTCCCCCTCTTCCCTCACCCCAAACCGAGTCCCCCCCACCCTCAGCCTGTCTCCCCCTCTTCCCTCACCCCAAACCGAGTCCCCTCCACCCTCAGCCTGTCTCCCCCTCTTCCCTCACCCCAAACCGAGTCCCCCCACCCTCAGCCTGTCTCCCCCTCTTCCCTCACCCCAAACCGAGTCCCCCCCACCCTCAGCCTGTCTCCCCCTCTTCCCTCACCCCAAACCGAGTCCCCCCCACCCTCAGCCTGTCTCCCCCTCTTCCCTCACCCCAAACCGAGTCCCCCCACCCTCAGCCTGTCTCCCCCTCTTCCCTCACCCCAAACCGAGTCCCCCCACCCTCAGCCTGTCTCCCCCTCTTCCCTCACCCCAAACCGAGTCCCCCCCACCCTCCTCTTCCCTCACCCCAAACCGAGTCCCCCCCACCCTCAGCCTGTCTCCCCCTCTTCCCTCACCCCAAACCGAGTCCCCCCACCCTCAGCCTGTCTCCCCCTCTTCCCTCACCCCAAACCGAGTCCCCCCCACCCTCAGCCTGTCTCCCCCTCTTCCCTCACCCCAAACCGAGTCCCCCCCACCCTCAGCCTGTCTCCCCCTCTTCCCTCACCCCAAACCGAGTCCCCCCCACCCTCAGCCTGTCTCCCCCTCTTCCCTCACCCCAAACCGAGTCCCCCCCACCCTCAGCCTGTCTCCCCCTCTTCCCTCACCCCAAACCGAGTTCCCCCCCCCCCAGCCTGTCTCCCCCTCTTCCCTCACCCCAAACCGAGTCCCCCCCACCCTCAGCCTGTCTCCCCCTCTTCCCTCACCCCAAACTGAGTCTCCCCCACCCTCAGCCTGTCTCCCCCTCTTCCCTCACCCCAAACCGAGTCCCCCCCACCCTCAGCCTGTCTCCCCCTCTTCCCTCACCCCAAACCGAGTCCCCCCCACCCTCAGCCTGTCTCCCCCTCTTCCCTCACCCCAAACCGAGTCCCCCCCACCCTCAGCCTGTCTCCCCCTCTTCCCTCACCCCAAACTGAGTCTCCCCCACCCTCAGCCTGTCTCCCCCTCTTCCCTCACCCCAAACCGAGTCCCCCCCACCCTCAGCCTGTCTCCCCCTCTTCCCTCACCCCAAACCGAGTCCCCCCGACCCTCAGCCTGTCTCCCCCTCTTCCCTCACCCCAAACCGAGTCCCCCCCACCCACAGCCTGTCTCCCCCCTCCCCCCGTGACCCAAACACCCCGGGGACCTCCGACACATCCCACCCTGCCCGGCGTCCACATTGAAAGAACTAAAGTTGGGGACAGGCCTCTCCCTCCATCCCATAATACCAGGCCGCCCATAGTAACGGTCGCTGGGCCTGGGCCCG
Source organism: Heptranchias perlo (assembly GCF_035084215.1). Classification (NCBI taxonomy): domain Eukaryota; kingdom Metazoa; phylum Chordata; class Chondrichthyes; order Hexanchiformes; family Hexanchidae; genus Heptranchias; species Heptranchias perlo. The sequence continues at coordinate 47,170 of NW_027139717.1, read as the reverse complement.
GAATCCGTTGCCCCTGGAAACCGCGCAGGAACCGAGCGACCCGAGAGCGGCCTCAGGCCCGACTCCCAGTCCCCGGCCTCAGGCCCCTCCCCGACTCCCAGTCCCCGGCCTCAGGCCCCTCCCCGACTCCCAGTCCCCGGCCTCAGGCCCCTCCCCGACTCCCAGTCCCCGGCCTCAGGCCCCTCCCCGACTCCCAGACCCCGGCCTCAGGCCCCTCCCCGACTCCCAGACCCCGGCCTCAGGCCCCTCCCCGACTCCCAGTCCCCGGCCTCAGGCCCTCCCCGACTCCCAGTCCCCGGCCTCAGGCCCCTCCCCGACTCCCAGTCCCCGGCCTCAGGCCCCTCCCCGACTCCCAGTCCCCGGTCTCAGGCCCCTCCCCGACTCCCAGTCCCCGGCCTCAGGCCCCTCCCCGACTCCCAGTCCCCGGCCTCAGGCCCTCACCTCCTCCCCCCGCCCTGCTCCTGCCCCTCGCCGCCCTGAACCAGCTGCTGGCCGCCGGCGCCATCTCCTTCCAGCTGCCGTCCAACGCCAGGAAGTGTCTGCGGGAGGAGATCCACAAGGACAGGCTGGTGAGCGGAGAGTCCGAGCTGAGCGAACAGCCGGCCGCCCGCCCCCACCTCAAGGGGGGAGAGAGGGGGGGGGGGGAGAGAGGGGGGGGGGGGAGAGAGGGGGGGGGGGGGAGAGGGGGGGGGGGGGAGGGGGGGGAGAGGGGGGGGGGGGGGGGGGGGGGGGGAGAGGGGGGGGGGGGGAGAGGAGCGGAGCGGGAGCTTGTCCCCCCATTCAGTCCGACCATGTCCCCCCATTCAGTCCGACCATGTCCCCCCATTCAGTCCGACCATGTCCCCCCATTCAGTCCGACCATGTCCCCCCATTCAGTCCGACCATGTCTGATTTGTATTTCACTCCATTTCCCCCCTTGGTTCCATTCCCTTTAATCCCCTCACCCAACAAAAATCCATCAATCTCAGTTTTGAATTTTCAATTGACCCCCGGCCTCCCCCTTTTCCGGGGGAGAGAGTTCCAGATTCCCACTCCCCTTTGTGTGAAGAAATGCTTCCTGACATCACCCCTGAACGGCCGGGCTCTAAATTTTAAGATTATTCCCCCTTGTTCTGGACTCCCCCCACCAGAGGAAATAGTTTCTCTCTATCGACCCGATCAAATCCTTTAATCATCTTAAACCCCTCGATTCGATCACCCCTTAATCTTCTACACTCGAGGGAATACAAGCCTCGTCTCTGCAACCTGTCCTCGTAATTTAACCCTTTTAGCCCCGGTATCATTCTGGTGAATCTGCGCTGCACCCCCTCCGAGACCGATATATCCTTCCTGAGGGGACGGTGCCCAGAACTGGACGCAGTGTCTCCAGATGGGGTCTGACCAGAGCTCTGTCCAGCTGTAATATAACTTCCACCTCTTTGTATTCCAGCCCTCGAGATAAAGGCCAACGTTCCATTATCCTTTTTAATGATCTTTTTGTACCTTTCCACCATTGGGAGGGTGGTGTGGGGAGGGAGCTGTGGGGGACAGTTCCGGGCTGGAGCCAGGGTGTAACCTCTCTGTTTCCCCTCCCCCAGGTGACGGACTCCTCCGGCCACATCCTGTACTCTAAGGAGGAGGCGACGAAGGGCAAATTCGCCTTCACCACTGACGACTACGACATGTTCGAGATCTGCTTCGAGAGCCGCCTGCCCCCGGGTGAGTGAGTCCAAGGGGGGGGTCCTGGGGTACGGGGAGGGCTCGGGCAGAAATAATAATAAAAGGGAAAATAGCTTACTGATAAGAAAAAGGGATGAGAACAAAGTCCAGGTCACAAATAGTGTCACAGGTAATATAAATACTTCAGGTTCATCAAAAAAAAATAGAGGAAATAATAAAATAACTGATTAAAAAATAATACAGCAGTGATGAAAAACAAGTGTGATATTTTTAAGAAGTGAGAAAAACAGCATAGAACATATGAATTAAGAGCAGGAGTAGGCCATTCGGCCCCTCTGCCATTTGATAAGATCATGGCTGATCCGATTGTGACCTCAACCCTACTTTCCCATCCACCAACTATAACCTTTGACTCCCCTGTTAATCAGGAATCCATCTAACTCAGCCTTAAAAATATTCACTGACCCTGCCTCCACCGCTCTCTGGGGAAGGGAGTTCCACAGACTCACCACCCTCTGAGAGAAAAAGTTTCTCCTCATCTCCGTCTTAAATGGGAGACCATTTATTTTTAAACTGTGGTCCCCGAGTTCTAGTCTCTCCCACAAGGGGAAACATCCTCTCAGCATCTACCCCTTCTAGTCTCCTCAAGATCACCTCTCATTCTTCTAAACTCCAGCCTGTACAGGCCCAACTTGTCCAACCTTTCCTCATAAGATAACCCCCTCATCCCAGGAATCAGTCGAGGGAACCTTCTCTGAAATGCCTCCAAAGCAAGTATGTCCTTCCTTAAATAAGGAGACCAAAACTGCACACAGTATATTCTAGATATGGTCTAGTCGGTCTGTTGCCCAAATAAGAGTTCTCTCCACAAGTGCAGATAGCATAAGGAATAAAAAAAGTGAATCAGACGGTTAAAACAAGTATAAAAGGACTGTATTGGTAGGAGTGATCACCGCACAGGCCTCGTGGAGACGAAGTCCCGTCTTCGCACTGAGGACACCATCCAACGTGTTGTGTGGCACTACCACCGTGCTAAATGGGATAGATTCAGAACAGATCTCGCAGCTCAAAACTGGGCATCCATGAGGCGCTGTGGGCCATCAGCAGCAGCAGAATTGTATTCCAGCACAATCTGTAACCTCATGGCCCGACATTTTCCTCACTCCACCATTACCAACAAGTCAGGGGATCAACCCTGGTTCAAGGACGAGTGTAGAAGAGCATGCCAGAAGCAGCACCAGACGTATCTAAAAATGAGGTGCCAACCTGGTGAAGCTACAACACAGGACTACATGCATGGTAAACAGCAGAAGCAACATGCTATAGACAGAGCTAAGCGATTCCACAACCAACGGATCAGATCAAAGCTCTGCAGTCCTGCCACATCCAGTTGTGAATGGTGGTGGACAATTAAACAACTAACGGAAGGAGGAGGCTCTGTAAACATCCCCATCCTCAATGATGGCAGAGTCCAGCGTGAGTGCAAAAGACAAGGCTGAAGCGTTTGCAACCATCTTCAGCCAGAAGTGCCAAGTGGATAATCCGTCTCGGCCTCCTCCTGATATCCCCACCATCACAGAAGCCAGTCTTCAGCCAATTTGTTTCACTCCACGTGATATCAAGAAACAAGATTGGGAGTGTTAAGAACCTAGTCCCTCTCTGCATCTCCTCCCCTCGCCTCCAGTGCTTCAATATCCTTTCTGTAGTGTGGGTCTCTCAAGTCAACAATGGATTTACTACATCTTTGTCTGATCTTCCAGACCGTCTCTCTCTCTCTCTCTCTCTCCCTGCCCAGATCGCCAAGGCGGAGAAGCCACTTGAGGTGGAGCTGCGACGATTGGAGGATCTGTCAGAGTCGATCGTCAATGACTTTGCCTACATGAAGCAGCGAGAGGAAGAGATGAGGGACACCAATGGTAGGAGCACCCAGCACAGGCTTCAGTCTGCAACACCCGCCCCTTCTCCACTTACTGCTCTCGGTCTCGGGGACCCTGTCTCGTTCCTCGGTCAGCGTCACTCACCCCTCCGAGTCAGAAGTTTGTGGGTTTTAGCTCCTTCCACCTCCCGGGACATAAGCCCCTCTCCCCTTCTCTCCCCCATAGCACGAGCCTCAGCTTCATACGGTTATCCAGTCGTCCTGTGAAAGATGCAGTGGGTTCTGCTTCAGGCACTTTGTGGCAAAGCATCCCTTGCCCCAACTGCCCTCCACTCGCCCTCTGAGTAAAGAGGGGTGGTCTAGGGCTTGGGTACCAGGGGTCAGGGGTTAAAAGGACTGCAGGACTGATCCCCAGTGTCAAAGGGACTTAGTTTTTAAAAAAACGTACATTTATTTCGCCCCTTCCACGACCTCGGGACGTCCCAGAGCACTTAATAGCCAGTAATGTACTATTTTGAAGTGGAGTCACTGTTGCAATTTAGGGAACGGGCAGCCAACTTGCGCACAGCAAGATCCCACAAACAGCGTTGTGATAATGACCAGATAATCTGTGTTTTAGTGGCGTTGGTTGAGGGATAAATATTGGCCAGAACACCCAGGGGAGAATTCTGCTCTTCTCCCATTAGTGGCCGTGGGATCTTTTACGTCCACCTGAGAGGGGCAGGCAGGGACTCATTTTAACGTCTCATCGGAAATACGGCACCTCAGACAGTGCCGCACTCCCTCAGTACTGCACTGGGAGTGTCGGCCTGGATTAGGTGCTCGAGTCTCTGGAGTGGGGCTCGAACCCACGACCTTCTGACAAGGGGGCCTTGTCGAGGCAGATAAGATTCTGCATATTTTCATTCCAAGTTTGACTGCAGGATAAGGGAACGTGTGTCCAAACTGGGGCGAGTGTGGGCAGGATGGAACACCCGGAGGGGAGGCTCTCAGTCGGGTAGCGGAGGGAAAACACAGAGTCCTTTCATGGGCCGTTAGATGGGGTGCTCCATGGGCTGGAGGCCTCCACTCATCTAAACCAGGGAGTTGGAGTCAGAGGGCTGGGACCTTTCTACACCAGAGGGCAGAGTTGTGGAATAAGTTTTTGGGGAAGGACGGTATAAACGGGGTCCAGAGACAGAAGGGATCATTTGAAGCCCCTGGGATTAAAGGGACAGTGGCTGCATGGTTACAAAATTGGCTAAGGGACAGAGAGTAGTGGTGAACGGTTGTTTTTCAGACTGGAGGGAAATATACAGTGGTGTTCCCCAGGGGTCAGTATTAGGACCACTGCTCTTTTTGATATATATTAATGACTTGCACTTAGGTATTCAGGGTATTTCAAACTTTGCAGATGATACGAAACTCAGAAATGTAGTTAACAATGTGGAGGATAGCAACAGACTTCAGGAGGACACAGACTGGTGGAATGGGCAGACACATGGCAGATGAAATTTAACACAGAAGTGGGAAGTGATACATTTTGGCAGGAAGAATGAGGAGAGGCAATATAAACTAAATGGTACAATTTTAAAGGGAATGCAGGAACAGAGAGACCTGGGGAGTGCACAGACACAAATCCTTGAAGGTGACAAATTGAGAAGGCTGTTTAAAAAAAGCATACAGGATCCTGGGCTTTATTAATAGAGGCATAGAGTACGAAAGCAAGGAAGTTATACTAAACCTTTATAAAACACTGGTTAGGCCTCAGCTGGAGTATTGTGTCCAATTCTGGGCACCACACTTTAGGAAGGATGTCAAGGCCTTGGAGAGGGTGCAGAGGAGATTTACTAGAATGGTACCCGGGATGAGGGACTTAAGTGATGTCGAGAAACTGGGATTGTTCTCTTTAGAGCAGAGAAGGTTACGGGGAGATTTAATAGAGGTGTTCAAAATTATGAAGACTTTTAATAGATTAAATAAGGAGAAACTATTTCCAGTGGCAGAAGGGTCGGTAACCAGAGGACACAGATTTAAGGTAATTGGCAAAAGAACCAGATGGCGATGAGGGTTTTATTTTACGCAGCGAGTTATGACCTGGAATGCGCTGCCTGAAGCAGATTTAATAATAACTTTCAAAAGGGAATTGGATAAACACTGAAAGGAAACATTTGCAGGGCTATGGGGAAAGGGCAGGGGAGTGGGACTAATGGGACAGCTCTTTCAAAGAGCCAGCACAGGCACGATGGGCCGAGAGGCCTCCTGTGCTGTAAGATTCTAGGTGGTGGGATTGACCTGTTAGAAAGGGACAGGGTGTCAGTTGTGGACAGAGTGACGCTCCCATGAAAGGCCTGCCATGTCCCTGCTCTCACCTGAGCTGTTTAGCGAGAGTGGATCCAGGATGGGGATTCGGGGGAGGGAGTGACCCCAGGCATCGACCAAAGGGCAGACTCGGAGCAGCAGTGACCCAGGAGCAGGGAAACGGTGCTCGGGGCAGCAAGGTGAAGGGAAGAGGGAGGGCTGCCTTCAGTGAAGTGATCTTAGTGCAGATTGAATCCACTCCTCCAACCTGTTTGATGGGCCCCTCTCTCTCTCTCTCTCCCTCCGTGCAGAGTCCACCAGTGCTCGTGTCCTGTATTTCAGCATCTTCTCCATGTGCTGCCTCGTCGGCCTGGCCACCTGGCAGGTCTTCTACCTGCGACGCTTCTTCAAAGCCAAGAAGCTCATTGAGTAACGACGATGTGTGTGTGTGTGTAAAACGCTGGCCCGTGTGTCTGTCTGTGCCTGGAGAGTGTTCAGTGGGTGGGGGTAATTTTCAATAATGTCTCTTTATATTAAATGGGGTGCTTTGAATGTTTAAACTGTAGGTTGTGTTTTAATTCGTAGCATTGCAGTCAGTAATTGGCCCCCGGTCGGTGTTTCAGACCAGTCTGAGGGAGTCCTGGAAACAATCAGTATCCTCAGACATGCCCTGGATCAGGAGGTGGGACCAATAGTGTTCGCTGCCCTGAGCTTTCGATGATTGATTGATTGTTTTCGGAAGGTACTGGGATTAATTCCACCCGGCCCCGTTGCTCCCCAGGAGAGAGAGAGAGAGACAAACGTCCGAACTTCTTTGGGAAAAATCTAACGTTTGTAGAAGTTCCTCTCCAACTCATTTGCCGGTGTGATGCTGCACAGTGTCGAGTGGATTCCTGGAGGAATGCTGCAGGGAGGGAGAGTGCACTGGGGGCTGCATTTCCTTCACTGTGTTGGACTTCACCTGATGGTCATCAGGCAGAGCTGGTGACAGCCGCTCCACCCTGACCCCGCTGCACCTTGAACCTCATAGGATCTGACAGCACAGGAGGATGCCGTTCAGCCCATCGTGCCTGTGCTGGCTCCTTCAAACAGCTCTCCAATTAGTCCCACTCCCCCCTGCTCTTTCCCCGCGGTCCTGCAGATTTCTCCCCTTCAAATATTTAGCCTGTTCCCTTTTGAAAGTTATTACAAATTTCCCCGGGGGCCGCTGGGCTGCTGCTCGCCGGTGGAATTTCCATCAGGGGCCGGGGCCCACCGTGACTAATGGCCGCTGACCCAGGAAACTGGGTAATGACCAGGGTGCGGTCAGGGGGCGATGGGCAGAATTCCCGCCCTCACCCTGTTGCAACGTCCGGAAAGTCCAGGCATTGTGTCCACCGGTGACATCTCTCTCCCCTGTGCTATTAACCTGGTATTCTGATTTTGGACGCCTTATAACCGCCAGGGAAAGCACAGTGCCTCCTCCTCAGCGTGGGCAACGCAGGTCTAACTGGTGCCCAGGCCTGGCACCAGTGACCTGATAGAAGCTGTTCGACCTCACGGCCCAGGAAAGGTCGGGAGAGAAAGGCAAACGGATCAAATTTTCTTCCCTTTCGACAAGAAACGGCGTCTCTGAGAAATTATTTTGGAAAAACAAAACGGTTTATTGTTTCAAGGCACAATCTCTGTTCCTTGCGAGTCCAGGCCTGGTTTATTCCTGTCGAACCTTTACAGCCTCCGCTGCTCTTAAATTAAGATGTGGAGATGCCGGTGATGGACTGGGGTGGACAAATGTAAGGAATCTTACAACACCAGGTTATAGTCCAACAAATTTATTTTAAAATCACAAGCTTTCGGAGATTATCTCTGTCGTCAGATGAAGAAGGAGATAATCTCCGAAAGCTTGTGATTTTAAAATAAATTTGTTGGACTATAACCTGGTGTTGTAAGATTCCTTACTCTTGAATTAAAGTGGCTGCTTTTTGAATTAACAGTTAATTCAAATTGAAATCATTTCTTAATTCCCACCACCGGATAATTGAGCAGAAGTCAACTGTGAACTAACAGGAGGTGAGTGAGGACCCTGGGGATGAAAGAACTTTAAGGGGAATGTGAGACACAAAGAAACTCATTTTAATAATATGTATTTTCAAAAAAAAGATACTGAATTTCTTCAGAGTCCAAAATGAAACACTTCTCATTGTAATCCAGTGCAAGTTCACATTCTGTATTTCCCATCTTTTCACACCACGATCAGTCTGAAAGCTGGATCATTAATAAAAACTTTCCCTGCACTGGCCCGAGGCAAAATTCAGGAATAAGAAACGAGATTCCCGAAGGCCGGGCTTAAGCACTTTGCGGAGGGTGAGAGAGAGAGAGAGAGTCACCAGAGCCGCGCTCGTCAAATCGCTCTCCGCTTTGACGGACAAGTTCTCAGTCCCAACATCACTCACAATATCGACAAGACGCCACTCGTCCATCTGATGTGAGCCCCTGATAATCCCAGTCCCAACTGCTCCATGTCCGTGTGTTTCCCAAACTCGCCCAGCGTGATGCTGGAACAGGACTGACCGTTCCTCCCCGGGAGGGGGGCAGGAGCTATTTTAAGATCAGCCTCCAGCTGCCTGCATTCCAGAGTATTGGGAATAGCGAAAAAAATAACTAGTTTGTTTGGTGGGCTGTGCGTGTTTGAATCTCCAAACTGAGATACTGATAACCAGGCGCAGGTTGGATCCAAAATTGGCTCAGTGGCAGGAAGAAGAGGGTAATGATCAAGGGGTGTTTTTTTGACTGGAAGGCTGTTTCCAGTGGGGTTCCGCAGAGCTCAGTACTCGGTCCCTTGCTTTTTGTGATGTTAATGATTTGGACTTAAATGTAGGGGGCTTGATCAAGAAGTTTGCAGATGATACAAAATTGGCAGCATGGTTGATAGTGAGGAGGAAAGCTGTAGAGTGCAGGAAGATATCAATGGACTGGTCAGGTGGGCAGGAAAATGGTAAATGGAATTTAATCCGGAGAAGTGTGAGGTAATGCATTTGGGGCCGGCAAATAAGGCAAGGGAGCACACAATAAATGGGAGGATACTGAAAGGTGTAGAAGAAGTGAGGGACCTTGGAATGCATGTCCACAGATCCCTGAAGGTAGCAGGACAGGTAGATAAGGTGGATAACAAGGCAAATGGAATTCTTTCCTTTATTAGACACGGCATAGAATATAAGAGCAGGGAGGTTATGCTGGAACTGTATAAAACAATGGTTAGGCCCCAACTTGAGTACTGTGTACAGTTCTGGTCACCACATTACAGGAAGGGTGTAATTGCATTCGAGAGGGTACAGGGGAGATTTACGAGGATGTTGCCAGGACTGGATAATTTTAGCTATGAAGAAAGATTGGATAGGCTGGGATTGTTCTCTTTGAAACTGAGGAGGCTGAGGATTGATTTAATTGAGGTGTACAAATTTATGTGTGGCCGAGATAGGCTGGACAGGAAGGACCGATTTCCCTTCGCAGAGAGGTCAATAAACAAGGGGCAGGGCATAGATTTAAAGTGATTGGTGGAAGGATTATTGAGGAGCTGAGAAAACATTTTTCACCCAGAGGCTGGTAGGTGTCTGGAACTCACTGCCTGAAAGGGTGGTAGAGGCAGAAACCCTCAACTCATTTAAAAGGTACCCGGATATACACCTGAAGAGCCGTGACCGACAAGGCTATGGACCAAGTGCTGGAAAGTGGGATTAGGCTGGGTGGCTCATTTTCGGCTGGCGCGGACACAATGGACGGAATGGCCTACTTCTGTGCTGTAAATTTTCTCTGATTCTATGATTCTCATTAACAGTAAGCAGGGTAGTTCAGGGATCATGAGAACACTACTGAAGAAAAGTAACTGCTGGGAACCAAGCAATGTGTCCTTGTAAACCACAGATTAGGGAAGTTCCAGCTCCAGTGACAGAGATGGATCACAACAGGGTATAAAAGTGAGGAGATACTGATGTAAGGGGCAGTTGGGACTGGAGACACCGGAGATCAAGCTCAGGGAGTCCGTGGTTCCATCCAGAGGGCTGATCTCGTCTCCACGGGGGATTTGCATGTTTAGTCTGGTATGGGAGAGGAAAGAGAATTTGCTCATATATTTCTTAATGAGGTATTAAAGTTGCTGACTCTCAGACTTGTTAATTAATAAGACAATGCATTATTTAGAACCTTCCATCCCTAAGTCTCTCTGCTGCTCTACTTTTAAACTTTCACCATTTAGTTTACATTTCATCTCATTTTTCTTCCTCTCAAAATGCATCACGTCACATTTCTCTGCATTAAATTTCACCTGGCCCATTTACTAACCCGTGGAGGTCACAATGAAGTCACTGACTCCTCTTCACAGTTCCCCACGCTGCCAATTTTGGAGTCATCTAGAAATTTTCACCTTGTGTCCCACAAACCCAAGCTCATATCATTCTCTACATTGAGATTAGCAATGGTCCCAACACTGACCCTGGGGCACACCAATGTTTACATCCCCCCAGTCTGAAGAAAATCTATTAACCACTGCTTTCTGTTTTCTGCCCTTTCAACAACTTCCTGTACACAATGCCTCATTCCTTTTAATATGGTAAGTATTAATTTTATCAACAAGCCTCCTGTCCTGCATCTTACCAAAAACCCTTTCACAATCAATGTGCACAACATCCACTACATTTCCTTTATCAGTGGACTTGAGTTATCTCAAATGAGCCATGTTGGCTGTTCTTAATTGATGTGTTTTTCTAACAAATGTTGAAATGTTTGCTCCACCTCATCTGGTTTGATCTGTTTCAAGACGCAACAGAAAGGTTGCGTTGTCTCCTGGAGTTAAAGATAAATTACGTTTTAAAAATTATGTTTCAGACAATGAGGGACATCTGGGCTTCGACCCGCCCATTCTGTGCCGCACTCACACACTCCGATTCGTTGGAGGACCAACTCACCCCTCACCCGCCCACCCCTCCAGTCAATTTCCGCTCCTCCTATTGGTCCGGAACTCTCCTTAGTCACCAGGACGGGATTAGAGGTGAAACTGACATCCTGAGGTGCAGTTCGAAAATAAACATTAATTGAACCCGTCAGTTGCAACATTTAATAAAACGAAATTAATAAAAGTTACCGTAAAAAATATTTTCTGGATTTCACCAAAATGGGGGAGCGTCTGCGCTGTGTGTTTGTGCCGGTTTAAATGGCACGAAGAGCTGGGGTTTCAGTTTATTTTATTATCTTTGGTCCAAACGCGCTCTCCCTGCTTCCAATGTCTTTGTTTTTCGGCCTGATATTAAGATCATCAATGGCGGCTGCATCACCCAGCATGCATCGCGGTGCAGATTGTGCCCTATCTGAATCAGTGGAGCCCAGTGCGCAGGCGCAGTAGTGACTCATTATCGGTCAGTGTGTCCTGAGCATGCGCGGCCAGTCGAGGCTGCGGGAGGAGCGCGTTCGGTGCAGGTCAGAGGATCGGAGCAAGAGGCTCAATAAACCCCGGGGCCCGGGTCCGGGCTCAGGCCCAGGCTCAGGCTTTACAAACCCCGAGTGCGGCCCCAGACCCGAATATAAAACAGTGAACATTATCCCCCCCTCACTACCCGCCGGGAAATGAAGGGGAAATGGGGATCGGTCAGGGAGCGTCTGTAAATGAAGGAGAAATGGTGATCAGTCAGGGAGCATCTGTAAATGAAGGGGAAATGCTGATCGGTCAGGGAGCGTCTGTAAATGAAGGAGAAATGGTGATCAGTCAGGGAGCATCTGTAAATGAAGGGGAAATGGTGATCGGTCAGGGAGCGTCTGTAAATGAAGGAGAAATGGGGATCGGTCAGGGAGCGTCTGTAAATGAAGGAGAAATGGTGATCGGTCAGGGAGCATCTGTAAATGAAGGGGAAATGGTGATCGGTTGGGGAGCGTCTGTAAATGAAGGGGAAATGGTGATCGGTTGGGGAGCGACTTATGGTTCAGGGCTACTGAAAGATGATGCGATGGGTTTGGATTTCAGCACAGGGAGGAGGGAGAGTGTGTGGGACGGGGGATTTTCAGGTTTGAGTAATGAGAGAGGAAATAATGTTCCATAGAAAGTAGAGTTATCTGATCTGAATTTCTATCTTGTAATTACAGTGATAACTTTTATAAACTCCATTTACAGGGGAGGATTTGCAGAAGGAAACTCAAACCAAAGATCTCGTCAAGATCTGACAGAGTCACTCGATTCATCAGGACCTGAATATCATCGACCTTTGAATGTGGAAGGAGAAACTTTTGTCTGTTCTATCTGTGGGAGAAGATTTCAAACATCAGTGTGAGTGGAAAAGCACCGAGACACACACACCCGAGTGAGAGTGTTCCAGTGCACTGACTGTGGAAAGAGCTTTCCCCAATTGCACAGCCAGAAAAAATATCGCACCATTCACAGCGGGGAGAAACCATACACGTGTTCTGTGTGTGGACGAGGCTTCAACTGATCGTCCAACCTGGAGACACACAAGGACACCCGGACCACGGAGAAACCGTGGAAATGTGGGGACTGTGGGAAGGGATTCAATTCCCCTTCAGAGCTGGAAACTCATCGACGCAGTCACACTGGGGAGAGGCCGTTCACCTGCTCCGTGTGTCGGAAGGGATTCACTCGGTCATCCCACCTCCTGACACACCTGCGAGCTCACTCTGATGAGAGACCTTTTAAATGTTCTGACTGTGAGAAAAGGTTTAAAAGCAACAGTAATCTGCTGTCACACCAACGCACTCACACTGGGGAGAGGCCGTTCACCTGCTCCGTGTGTGGGAAGGGATTCACTCAGTCATCCACCCTGTTGACACACCAGCGAGTTCACACTGGGGAGAGACCGTTTAAATGTTCTGACTGTGAGAAAAGGTTTAAATGCAAAAGGAATCTGCTGACACACCAATGTACCCACACTGGGGAGAGGCCGTTCACCTGCTCCGTGTGTGGGAAGGGATTCACTCAGTCATCCACCCTGTTGACACACCAGCGAGTTCACACTGGGGAGAGCCCGTTCACCTGCTCCGTGTGTGGGAAGGGATTCACTCGGTCATCTGAGCTTCTGACACACCAGCGAGTTCACACTGATGAGAGACCTTTTAAATGTTCTGACTGTGAGAAGAGGTTTAAAAGCAAAATTGAACTGCTGAAACACCAACGCACTCACACTGGGAATAGGCCGTTCATCTGCTCTGTGTGTGGGAAAGGATTCACTCGGTCATCTCACCTCCTGACACACCAGCGAGTTCACACTGATGTGAGACCTTTTAAATGTTCTGACTGTGAGAAGAGGTTTAAAAGCAAAATTGAACTGCTTAGCCACCAACGCACCCACACGGGGGAGAGGCCATTCACCTGCTCCGTGTGTGGGAAGAGATTCACTCGGTCATCTCACCTCCTGACACACCAGCAAGTTCACTCCGATGAGAGACCTTTTAAATGTTCTGACTGTGGGAAGAGGTATAAAAGCAAATGTAATCTGCTGACACACCAATGCACCCACACTGGGGAGAGGCCGTTCTCCTGCTCCGTGTGTAAGAAGAGATTCACTCGGTCATCCACCCTGCTGAAACACCAGCAAGTTCACACTGAGAGACCTTTAAATGTTCTGACTGTGGGAAGAGATTTAAAATCACAAACAAACTGCTGAGACATCGACGCACTCACACAGGGGAGAGACTTTTCACCTGCTCCGTGTGTGGGAAGGGATTCACTCAGTCATCACACGTGCTGAGACACCAGCGAGTTCACGAAATGAGCAGGTCCAACGAGCCGGTCTGTAACACAGGCCAATGACTCAGTGCAGCTCGTTACCCAGTCACTGGGCTCCGTTATAGCCTCTCCTGCCAGTAACACACAAAGAGAAATTGTAAATCTGAAACAGAAAGAGATAATGTATAACACTTCATATCAACCACCAGTTTTTCCCTCTTTCCGGCTTTTAAAACAATCTGTTTCACAGTTTGTGAAACCCGAAACAGCCTCTGGGATTTGCTGATTGAGAATTTCAGTGGAAATTGGGACAGTCATTAAGTATCGGAACAAATATCCCCGCTGAGGTTTCGGGATTGTTACTGGTTTATTTATATCAGTGAGTGGCCAATTTTAAACTCGGTGAGGGTCTAAACCGAAGGTAAGAGCCTGGGATAGACAAGAGATTCTTCAATGTATTAAGTTAAATTACACTGATTCCACCAACACTGGACATCACATCCCTCAAACATTGTTACCTGTTGCTGTATAAAACTGGTGAGGGTGGAAATGGGAAATAACTGAAAAAAACTTCATTGTATCAAAGTTAATTCTGATCATTATTATTATACAAACATTCTACAGCCTATCCCTTAAAAAGGACCCAATATCAAACCAGTCCCCAGTCCTTGGGCCTGTGCCTATGTTGTGATTTGCACCCGCTTCTGACTGACTTGGTATCAGACGCACTCCCGTCAACAGTAAACGGATGGAGCCGGATCCATAAGAGAAAAATGAGGACCGACCTCCGCGGTTCTCCCAGAGTGCGGGAGGCGGAGTAACAGCAGCAGACAGAGAGATCTCTCTAAACCAGCCGCTGCCGCCGGAGAGAAGCAAGTCCCGTTCCGAGCCGTGTCTGTCAGGCGCCCGCTGACCCTCTCTTCACTGAAGGGGACCGATTCAGCACCAACTCACACACCCACCATTGGATCATTGAATCACCTTCAACACCTGAATTACATCACCACTTAATCCTCTATACACGAGGAAATACAAACCTTGTCCACGCAACTTGCCCTCATAATGTAACCATTTTAGCCCCGGTATCATTCTGGTCTTTCTGCGCTGCACCTCCTGCAAGGCCAATATATCCTTCCTGAGGTCTGGTGCCCAGGACTGAATGCCGTGCTCTAAATGTGGCCTTAGCAGAGTTTATAGAATTCTAACATAAATTCCACCCTTTTGATTTCCAGTTCCCTTGAGATAAAGGCTGACATTCCATTAGCCATTTTAATTATTTTTTGCACCTGTCTGCCAACTCGTCATGATTTCCCGAAGTATCTCTGCTCACCCACAGTTCCTGGCTTCTCACCATTTTGAAAATACTCTGATTTATCTTGCTTCGCGCCAAAGTGGATGGTCTCACACTTCCCCAGATTGAAACTTTGAACAGTCTGGGGCTCTTTTGTCGAGAAAAGAGAAGGCTGAGGGTGACCTGATACAGGACTTTAAGATTATGCAAGGGTTTGATCGGTCAGATGTAGATAAGGTGTTTGTACTTTTGGGAGTGGGGACGTCAGAACTTCGGGCCATGAATATAATAGTCATCAATAAATCCAATCTGGCATTCAAGAGAAACATATTTATCCAGAGAGGCGTTAGAATGTGCAGCTCGCTCCCACAAGGAGTAGTTAAGGCGAATATCATGGATGCATTTACGGTGAAGTGAGATAAACACATGGAGGAGAAAGGAATATTCGGGTTTGCTCATAGGGTTAGATGAAGAGGGGTTGGAGGAGGCTCGTCTGCAGCATAAACACCGGTATGGTCTAGTTGGGCCGAATTGCCTGTTTCTGTGATGTGCATTCTATGTAATTCTATGTAAGCTCCATCTGACACAGTTTTACCAACTCACTGAATCTATCAATTTCCTTTTACAACTTTATGCTCCCATCTACACAACTCACTGTGCACCCAAACTTGGTGTCGTCAACAAACCTGGATATACCGCTCTCTATTCCTTTATCTGCCTCATTTATACAGATCCCTGGGGGACACCACTAATCAAATCCTGTCAATTTGAGTACATACCCATTAACCCTACTCTCTGTCTCCTACCTCCAAACCAACTCCCTCCCCATGTCAATGGGTTGCTTTGAATTCCACATGTTCTCATTTCTGTTAACAGTCTCTGATGTTAAACCTTATCGAATCCCTCTGGAAGTCAATATACACATAACACCCATAGACACTCCATTATTTACCACGTTAGTTACATCTTCAAAAAGTTCAACTATTTTCGTTAGACTTGTCTTACCCTTTACAAATCCATGCTGGTTCTCTCTGATCAATTCATGTTTATCCAAGTGCTCAGTCATTCTTTCCCCAATAACAGATTCTGGTAACTTCCCCACAACAGACGTCAGACTAATAGGTCTATAATTTCCTGTTTTATCTCTCCTACCCTTCCTAATTAATGGAATGATATTTGAATTTTTTCAATCCATGGAACAATTCCTGAATCAAGAGAGTTTTGAACGATCATGACTAAAGCATGTACAATTTCCTCACCTATTCCCCTTCGTCCCCTGGGATGGTCACCATCAGGTCCTGGAGATTTGTCTATCTTTAGTCTAATTGTTTTCTCCATTACCATTATTTTACTTACACTGAATCCCCTTGATTTATTTTCAGTTTTCCTCGTGTCTCTGGTTTATTATCCTCATGCTTTTCTGTGAGTATTTAGCAAGTCTGCCATTTCCTGATTTTCAATTCCAATATCACCTCCATCTGTCTTTAAGGGGCCCACATTACTCTTAGTCACCCTTCTTTCTCATAATATACGTGTAAAAACGTTGAAAGTTGTCCTTAATTTCACTCACAAGTTTTTCTCGTTTTCCCTCTTTGCACCTTTCACGATTTTTTTTTCGTTTCAGCACCACAATAAACAACACTTCACTGTGAAATTTGCTCAATTAGTTCTTCAGTGTCAGAGCGAGAATTGTCCATCCCTAATTTATTTAAAGTAACAAACAAACACAAGCACACATATTCATTCGTCTATCAAAGCACTGATGGACACAGAAAGATAAACACAGCCTGAAACGCAGTCAGTATCGGGATTCACAGGGAAACTGGCAAGCGAAAGAGACAAAGATAAAACAGTCTGAATCATCAACAGAATGTGACGTGTCGCTGATAGATATTAATGAGAGGAGGTGCGAAACGCTCCCATGAATTGGCACCGTGGCTTAGTTGGTTAAAGCACCTGTCTAGTAAACAGGAGATCCTGTGTTCAATTCCTAGTGGTGCCTTTGTGTAATTCATGGTGTTCAGTGAATTTGAGAAGCACACAGTGCTGTGTTTTGTTCAGGATCCAACACGGAACTGATCAGGAGGTCTTTTCAAAAATGCCTTTTCATCATACAGACAGCCCTCTCATAGAATGTGTCCGTGACACGTTCTTGTTTCTGGGCTCGTTGAGGTCGGGGTATAATTCTTGATTCGATGTTTCATACCCTGGAGAAACCCTAATTTAGCCCTGGACTTTGGATCTTGATCTGCGGTTCAAAGTTTTGCGAAGAGGGAAAAGGAGTCCCCAAATCACTCCACCTGAATCTCAAGCGCTTTTGAAAGAAATTCAGTTCAAACAATCAGGACTTTAAAGGCACCTCAATGACCTGCACTTTCATTGAACGAGCTTTGCTTCCAATTACATTCGACATTGAAACTGCTCTGGGCTTTCATCTCACTGAAGCAGAGTGTGACCGCTCTGTATCTGTGAGCATGTCGGTGACGAGGTTCGCTTTGATATTAGTCGCTTTCAATTTTTAAGATCTCGCCAAGCTCAGGGAAAAGAAACCGCGAATCGAATTGTCCCTGTAAGTGATGAATTGAAGGGATTGGTGCTCCAAGCAGATCTGGAAAATGCTCAGGAATTCCAAATCCACCCTCTCGCCACTCGACGATCATATTAACTGAGCTTTACTCTGGCCCAGTGTCACCGCGCTGAAATCGAGTATTTCTCCGGCACGTTTCTCTTAACTTCACAGTTGCTGCTTTAAGAGTGAAGACCGGCTTGTTGGATTTTCACTCCTGCAAGCTCCAACTCTTGATTTTGTAAAAGTAAACTGACAGTAGACAGCTGTTATATTGGTCACTGCAGCCTCAAGGTTTAGCTCAGTGAATTACTGATTTAGCGGATGATTTTTCCACCTGACTCGGTGGCGCAATCGGTTGGCACAAAAGTTTGATGATTCGAGTCCTTATTTTATTTTTCCTCAGGATTCATCGTATCAAAATTCCAGGGTTTCAATGTGTGTTTTGTCTGCAAGAAAATGTACTGTGATCATTGCCAGCTGAGCAGGGCTGATATTCCACCATTTACCCTGCGGTCGGAAATCAGGCACATGAATCATATAAAGGAATGGAACATTGGCTTCACGGAAATCACAATTCATCTTGAGACAAGCCCCCGAAAGGCCCGAAGGGAGGTCACACTCGCAGTAGGAGAGCTGGTTCACTGTGACAGAGAGATTACTGTAGTGAGTGAGACCAGACTGTTTCTATTTTCAGAGAATAAATGTCACACCCTTTATTTTGGAAAAGCAAAACGGTGGGGATTTTTATCACAGCCCGATGCCTTTCGTGTTGGATCAGATGTTCCTCGTTGCGTTACTTTCATCTTCATCGGAGAACCGGTTCGGGCGTTCCTGTGATAAACGGCGACAATTGCCTGTTAATGTTAAATTTAACAACGGCTGCACTGAGCTTTTAATCCCACTCTTAAGATCCAGTCTGTAAAATGATGAAATTTCATCACATGCAAAGCACAAAAATCTTATTCAAGTTTTGTCTGTCTGTCTCTCGGTAACCATGTCGGCATCTCCTTCAGTCTGAAACAGAACGTTATTGGTTGATTAATGGTGATTAAAACAGTCATTCAACTACGAACAGGGTTTAATTAGCTTCATGTAATTATTTATTAAGTTCATAACTCTTGTTAAAGTTAATTCTCTGACTGGGAATGGAACCACGCGGTGATGGGAGCACTGAATTTTAACCACCAGTCCATCGGGGAGCTCCCAGGATTGAGCACGAGATAAAGTGGAACTGATAACATTTATTTTTCTTTCACTCTTCCGTGATTCATTCAGCTCTGTGTTTATTCTCAGGCCTCTTATCTCTCCCTTCTTTTCAGCTTCTGACTGCGGATATTCCTCTGGTCAAATATGAATAATATAGAATATCTCACAGCCCTGGTATATTTGCTCTTTCTCTGTACAGTTTTGTACAAAATCAAACTGTACGCAGATACCGACAGTGTCTCTCCCTCACTCCCCACAGGAGCAGCAGGAGATGACACTTTAAACTGCCAGTTGCTTCAAACGATGCCCGATAGACCTGCGTTGCCTTGGAGTTTTCCCAGCAGCTGCATTGATTCGATGCGTGAATTTTGGAAATGGAAACATGTCCATCAGCAGCTTGTGGGAGTATTTTCCCTCACTTTCCATTCCATGTCCATGCCTACTTGCACTTGGTGCTGTCATTGCCTGAACATCACCTTCTGTCCCGATAGTCGTTCGAACAGAAAATGCCATTTTGTGCGAGCAGCTTGTCTGACACGAAAATGACCTGAATTACAAAGGGGCGAGTGGGAAAGGCCGCGTTGGTCTGCTTGTTCACAGCAAAGAATTTTCAGCGTTTCCTTGTGGTCCAGTGTTTAGGATTCGGAGCTTTCATCACCACGGCAACGGTTCGATTGGTGTCTGTCTCAACATCTGCATATTATCCACTCTACCATAAGTGGACTGGACTCAAATTGCTGATTTTTCACTGTGAGGGTGAAGAGACATAAATGTGTGGACATTAGTTACGAATTCATCAGCTGGGTTGCACCTTTGCTTCTCCCCCCGTCTCAGTCTTTCCATCTTTACCCTTCACTGCCGGTGTTCCAGGTTCGATCATCCGTGGCTGTTCAACGAAGCCTGAGGAGTCCATGAGGGAAAAACACAGAGAGTCAGAGACAGAGACAAGGTGGGATCAAAGTACAGGAAGAAATAGGATCAATGTCAAGTTCTGCGAACGGGCAGAATTTAAGATGGAGCTTGGGAGAGATTCCTTCACGTGTCTCGCAATTTTGCAAGAGACCATTGGGCTCCGAATTAAAAGCATGAGCCGCGCTGGAGAGTCTCTCTGAGAGAGGGAATGCGGTTCGTCAACTCCAGTTCATCGTTATTTGAGCAGTAAAAATAACTTTAAGAAGTATCACTGGGAACAGGATTCGAACGTACGCAGGAAATCCCCAGGGGATTTCGAGTCCAACGCCTTAAACCACTCGGCCATCGCAGCTACAAACATCTGTTATGCACGGCTGTAAATCAGAATGTGATCTGTGATACAATGTTCTCTCTGACAGGTGAAAGGCCCTGATCCCTGGTCTGTGCTGATTCTCTGATAGTTTACTGGGTAAAGGCCCTGATCCCCGGTCTGTGCTGATTCCCTGATAGTTTACTGGGATTCATTCTGTATCTGTCAGTCTCTGGTGCTGTGTGTGAGTGTGGGATTCATTCTGTATCTGTCAGTCTCTGGTACAGTGTGTGAACTTGGGATTGATTCTGTATCTTGTCAGCATTGTGTGTGAGAGTTTGTGATTCATTCTTTATATGCAGTCTCTCATACTGTGTGTTAGTGTGGGATTCTTTCGGTATCTGTCAGTCTCTGGTACTCCATGTGAGTGTGGGACTCATTCTTTATATACAGTCCCCATGACTGTATGTGGGAGTTGAATTCATCCTAAATATGCAGTTACTCATACTGCATGTTAGTGTGGGATTCATACTGTACCTATCATTCCCTGGTACTTGATGAGAGTGTGGGATTAACTCTGTGTCTGTCAGTCTCTAGTACTGTATGTGAGTTTGGGATTCCTTCTGTATCTGTGAGTGTTGGATTCATTCTGTGTTTGTGTGTCTGGTACTGTATCTGAATGTGAGATTCATTCTGTATCTGTACGTAATTATTCTCTCAGATTACATTATTGCGTTCAATACTTTAGCTTTAATATCTTAATGTTTGAAGAGTTTTACTCCTTATTTAATTTGTAAATATGGACGAACTTTAGGATTTAATGTTGGAGGTTTTAATCAGATAATTTGTGTGCTTTTTGGACTACTATTAAATCTGAGTACAATTGTGGATGATAATGAATCTTTCAAACTGATAAGGTGACATTTTTTAATTGGTTTGTAATGTGTAGATCAGTCTGTAGAAATGGAATTGATACTGTATCTTTCAGTCTAATATTGTATGAGATTTTTGGACTGGTATATAATGTGTATCTCAGTCTGCACTAATAGAATTGATACTCTATCTTTAAATTTCATTCTGCGAGTGCAGTCTGAACTGGTATCTAATTTGCTTCTCAGGTTTACTATCTTTCAGTATTTCTCAATCGATACTGTACGTGAGGTTTGGATTTGTAGCAAATGGTACACTTTTCGAATGGATATTTCATGTATTAAAGTCATGTGTGTGAGAGTTCTGGGATAGTATTCAATTGGAATCTCGGGTACATTATTGGGATTCATTCTGTCCCTTTCAATCGGGTACCATGTGTGATTTCTCTCTGGTATTTAATTCGTAGCTATGTTGCCCTATTGTGAGATTGACACAGTGCCTTTCAATCTGAGAGTGTGATTTTGGACTGGGATTTTTGTATCGACCTGTCAGCGGGACTGAGTTCGGGGCAAATGGAACAGTGTCTGCCTGACCCGCTCTGTTTGACTGTTGGATTGAAAGTGTGTCTCTGGAACTTGGGATCAGTGTGGGACTGACGACTTCTACTGTCTGAGACTGTGGAACTGATGACCTGTCTGTGTCTCTGTGCTCTGTGGGTGATAATGTACCTCCTGTGTGTGAGAAGGAGCTGGCTGCACTCCTCCTTGTGCCTCGGGTGGAGGAAACATCACATTCATTCTGGATCATTCAAGGATTCGCCTGTGGAAAGAAAATGATCTCTTGTAACTCAAGAAATGGTGAGGTTGAAAATGGAAAAGTTATCAGTTTAATATCTCTAATGATCATTTAGAATATCCACAAATGAAAACCGGTGATACAAACAGTGTCAGTGTCTGACTCCACTGCAGCACTCAGCTTCTGCACACCAGGTGTGTTGGGCTGTTTTACAACAATTTAGTGACATCCAGACACAACCCAACCCCTGCACTGATCCATGAATGGGACTACCCGATGGGGCAGGGACCTTTGTCCAGGTCAGGTTTCTAATCTCCTCTCCCATGGGACTAACCGTTCAACCGAAAATAAACAGCCGCTGTTTAAATTGTGTCCTTCACACTTCTCACCTGCTGCCTGCAATAGATGCTCTTTGTATAACTCCCCACATCCTTACTGTCCGGCTCTGTTCCCACTCTTCACTGTCCAATAACAATAAACAGGGTGAGACTGGAACTAAACCAGGACCATTCACTCCTGGTTTGGGGAGAGAAAGCAGCAATGGTTTTAATAGCAGGTTCTTCCCATTCTCTCTCCCTTCCCCTGGACACACCCTGTCCACACCCAGCCCGAGAATGACCTCTCCCTTCCCCCCTCTCACTCCATGTTCCGGGACCAGTTCCTGATCCACTCCGCCTCTTACAAACAGCCCCCGGACTCCCCCTGCCCTTCCCCCGGACTCAATGCCGATCTCTGAGCCCATCTGCGGACACGGTCCCGGAGCGATGAGCTGCTGTAACGAGGCTGCTCTTTGCTCCCTTCCCCCGGGGGCCGTGATCTCTCCATTCCCGCCTGTCTGAGCAAAGGAAGTGGGTCTGGGGGAAAGGTCAGAGGGAATGGGCTCCACAGGCAGTGCAGGAACAGGCACCAGAATGGGAAACAGATGGGATTCCACCAGTGCCTAACGCTGGAATCCAGACTGACTTTACAATCTCCAACTATTAAACTCGAGGTTTCCATCCCTGCTGTTTCTCTCGGGCTCTTTTGATGGGAAATAGTCTTTCAGAGATAAAGTGAGCGGCTGTGGAATGAGCCAATGGGTTCTGTTCATTCTTGGCTCCCTTACTGATAAAGTAACGTTTGACTCCGAAACTGGAGGGAGGATTCCTCAAACCAATCCTGGAGAAACGGGGGAGGAAAGTGGGAGTTGGTGTATTTGCTGGGACCGTGTAGGATTAATATCAGGCAGCAACAGTCCCAGTTTATTTCAATCGGAGTGAAACTCTCGGTCACTGAGAGTAATACAGAGCGGTCCTGAGCTGCAAGATTGCAGAGGGGACAACATGCAAGAGAGGGTTAAATGTGTGACACTGTCCCTGAGAGTGGGATTAATAATGTGTCTGTCTCTGAAATAATATCAGTGAGAGATGAGACTGCATCTTCTGTCACTCCACCTTGGAATAGCAATTGGAATGGAATATTTTCCAATTTGTTACTGTGTGAAAACGGGACATTACAGGTCAGTTTCTCTCTCTCTCTCTTTTGAACAGATTATGAAGGTGGGATACTGTTACTGAGAGTGATACAGAGACACTGATAGGAAGTGTAATTCTGATACTGTGCCTGTCTGTTTTTATCTCTCTCTAGCGCTGTACATGAAGGTGGAATATTGTTACTGAGTGTGAAACGGACACACTGATGGGAAGTGTGAGACTGATACTGTGTCTGTTTGTCTGTGTGTCTCTCTCTGTCTGTCTGTCTTTCTCTCTCCCCAGTGCTATACAAGGAGGCGGGATACTGTTACTGAGCGTAATATAGACACACTGATAGAAAGGGAAAGACTGATTCTGTGTCTGTGAACAAACCTCCGGTGCTATTGGTGAGACGGTCACTGTCCCTTTTACTGTATATCAACCGGTCTGACGGGGCATTCATCATTCGCCAGTCCTGTAAGGAAAGGTGGAGAGAAACCGTCTGTAACTGTCTGACACTGGACTGTCTGTGAGTGTTGAATTTATTCAGTAAGTAGTCGTGTCTGAGTGTTGAGAACGGGATGGAGAGGACACCAGTTACTATTATCTGACAGTCAGTCAGTTTAGGAAGAGAGAGAAACACAGAGAGACTGGAGGAGCCCAGAGCGGATAATTTGTATTTTCATCTTAACCAAACGGACAATACAATAATGTAAAAGGAGGAGGACAAGGTGAGGCACAGACAGCATTGAGTCTCATTTCACTATAGACGGACACAGGACTTGTCCCAGGTGTGGGTTTTGTGTTTAAAGATCACTTCACTAAAAACACCTTGACGATCTGGGGTTACAGACGGACATGACGGGCAGGAAATGACCAGCTCGTTCATCAATCCTGCCCCACATGCCTGGAGCATCGTGACTGGACACTTCCCACACACACCACCAGCCCCACCCACCGGGAACATGGAATCTCCTGGGAGCGGTGACAAACTAGAAAAAAATCCAGGGCCAATAAGGAGGAGAAATTCTGGGAAATTCCTCCCCGACTCCCTCAGGCTATCGAATCGAGTCCAGTGGATCACACTGACCATGCATTGGTTAACTGGAAAACCACTCACCTTCTATAAGATTCCATCTCTGCCCCAGTCAAGAACCAGTCCAGATCCCTCGAGAAGGCGGAGAGAGAGTCGGCACCCACCGCACCAGAGAGGGACAGCACCCACCGCACCAGAGAGAGTCAGCACCCACCGCACCAGAGAGAGTCAGCACCCACCGCACCAGAGAGAGTCGGCACCCACCGCACCAGAGAGGGACAGCACCCACCGCACTAGAGAGAGTCAGCACCCACCGCACCAGAGAGAGTCGGCACCCACCGCACCAGAGAGGGACAGCACCCACCGCACCAGAGAGAGTCAGCACCCACCGCACCAGAGAGAGTCAGCACCCATCGCACCAGAGAGAGTCAGCACCCACCGCACCAGAGAGAGTCAGCACCCACCGCACCAGAGAGAGTCAGCACCCATCGCACCAGAGAGAGTCAGCACCCACCGCACCAGAGAGGGTCAGAGTCAGCACCCACCGCACCAGAGAGAGTCAGAGTCAGCACCCACCGCACCAGAGAGAGTCAGCACCCACCGCACCAGAGAGGGTCAGAGTCAGCGCCCACCGCACCAGAGAGAGTCAGCGCCCACCGCACAGAGAGAGTCAGACTCAGCACCCACCGCACCAGAGAGGGTCAGAGTCAGCACCCACCGCACCAGAGAGAGTCAGCACCCACCACACCAGAGAGAGTCAGCACCCACCGCACCAGAGAGGGTCAGCACCCACCACACCAGAGAGGGTCAGCACCCACCGCACCAGCCGGGAATGCATTCCAGATGCTCACTCCTCTCTGGGAAAAGAAGAAGCTCCCAACATCCAGACTATTCTTCCCTCTTTGTGGTCGGAACGCCGGTCCGCTGCTTCCCCCCAATCTGTGAAACTGGAAATAATCTATCACTGGGCAAGCTGTTCAACCATGAGATGGGAGCCATTGAAACACCGTGGGCGCTCTCCCATTGAATTATATTCTGTGCGGAGCGTTCGGTTTTTCGCAAGGTGAAGAAACTCTTGTCTCTCCTTGTGTGTGAATGTGAGGCGAGTCTCAGATGATATTCTCACAGTTGAATCCAAAATTTGAAATGTAACTTGTTTGGAGATGCCGGGGATTGAACCCGGGACCTCATACATGCAAAGCATGCGCTCTTCCACTGAGCGACATTCCCACGGGTCAAAAGGTACCTGAGAAATAAACAAGCAGACACTTTAGAAGTGAAGCCGTGAGCTTTCTGCTCCGTCTCTCCAGGACATCGAGATGCCCAGCGGTCCCGCGTGTTCACAATGTTCAACCTCTGCTTCAGTTCACGGGGTTTCTGCTCCTCTTTACTTTGAACTTTCCAAAAAAAAAGTCTGCGGAAATAAAAAAAACCCAATCGCTAATGGTCAGTGACAAGGCTGAAATCCAACCTCTGAATCATAAAGTGAGATGGAAGAATGACAGAGCGTCAAACAGGAACAAGAGCTGGGACTGCTCGCTCGATATTGCACCGTCACACATTCCCCTCAGTCGGCGGCTGCTTTGAGTTGAGCTGTTGAGGGGACCGTGAGATGAAGTCCCGCTCCGGGACAATTTAATGCTTGTGGAGCCTCAGAAGTTGGAACTCGCTGAGCTCAAAAAGCGTCATTCAACTTTCCGTGGGTAATTCTGGTGAAAAACTATTGAGGAAGACGCTGGGAGTTGAACCCAGGACCTCAACACATGCGAAACATGCGCTCGACCACTGAACTAAATCCCCAGATTAAAGAAACCTCTCACCAAGGAAAGAAAAACTGATTGTCCTCATTTTATGAGGCCACCCGTGGTGGGTGTGCACTCCACTCTGCATTTTACTGGAGAAATAATCAATTTATATTATGTAACTATCCTCCGCTCACTGCATTTTACTGGAGAAATAATCAATTTATTTTATGTAACTATCCCCCACTCACTGCATTTTACTGGAGAAATAATCAATTTATATTATGTAACTATCCCCCACTCACTGCATTTTACTGGAGAAATAATCAATTTATATTATGGAACTATCCTCCACTCACTGCATTTTATTGGAGAAATAATCAATTTATATTATGTAACTATCCCCCACTCACTGCATTTTACTGGAGAAATAATCAATTTATATTATGTAACTATCCCCCACTCACTGCATTTTACTGGAGAAATAATCAATTTATATTATGGAACTATCCCCCACCAGGTTTCAGCTGTTGTCAGAAATAGTCCCTTCGTGGTCGCCAATTGTCGGATTTAAACCACTATTTTCAGGATTATAATCTGATCCAATCTCAGGACTGGTTCCTGACAACAACAAGATCACCACTGGTACTGGTATTACGGTTAAAGGCAAAACCGATTTATTAATCACATCACAATTAGTGCAAAAAGGTGATACTGAACAAAGAGAAATAGTGAGTGTTCCTTGAAACCTCGGGAGTGTCCCTCCAAGTGACTACGGTGCGGTCTCTCTCTCTCTCTCTCTCTGTCCCTCCAAGTGACTACGGTGCGGTCTCTCTCTCTCTCTCTCTATCCCTCCAAGTGACTACGGTGCGGTCTCTCTCTCTCTCTCTCTCTATCCCTCCAAGTGACTACAGTGCGGTCTCTCTCTCTCTCTCTCTCTCTATCCCTCCAAGTGACTACGGTGCGGTCTCTCTCTCTCTCTCTCTCTCTATCCCTCCAAGTGACTACGGTGCGGTCTCTCTCTCTCTCTCTCTCTCTATCCCTCCAAGTGACTACGGTGCGGTCTCTCTCTCTCTCTCTGTCCCTCCAAGTGACTACGGTGCGGTCTCTCTCTCTCTCTCTCTCTGTCCCTCCAAGTGACTGCGGTGCGGTCTCTCTCTCTCTCTCTATCCCTCCAAGTGACTACAGTGCGGTCTCTCTCTCTCTCTCTCTCTATCCCTCCAAGTGACTGCGGTGCGGTCTCTCTCTCTCTCTCTGTCCCTCCAAGTGACTGCGGTGCGGTCTCTCTCTCTCTCTCTCTCTGTCCCTCCAAGTGACTACAGTGCGGTCTCTCTCTCTCTCTCTCTCTGTCCCTCCAAGTGACTGCGGTGCGGTCTCTCTCTCTCTCTCTCTCTATCCCTCCAAGTGACTACGGTGCGGTCTCTCTCTCTCTCTCTCTGTCCCTCCAAGTGACTACGGTGCGGTCTCTCTCTCTCTCTCTCTATCCCTCCAAGTGACTACGGTGCGGTCTCTCTCTCTCTCTCTATCCCTCCAAGTGACTACGGTGCGGTCTCTCTCTCTCTCTCTCTATCCCTCCAAGTGACTACGGTGCGGTCTCTCTCTCTCTCTATCCCTCCAAGTGACTACGGTGTGGTCTCTCTCTCTCTCTCTCTATCCCTCCAAGTGACTACGGTGCGGTCTCTCTCTCTCTCTCTCTGTCCCTCCAAGTGACTACGGTGCGGTCTCTCTCTCTCTCTCTCTCTATCCCTCCAAGTGACTACGGTGCGGTCTCTCTCTCTCTATCCCTCCAAGTGACTACGGTGCGGTCTCTCTCTCTCTCTCTATCCCTCCAAGTGACTACGGTGCGGTCTCTCTCTCTCTCTCTCTCTCCCCCTCCAAGTGACTACGGTGCGGTCTCTCTCTCTCTCTGTCCCTCCAAGTGACTACGGTGCGGTCTCTCTCTCTCTCTCTCTATCCCTCCAAGTGACTACGGTGCGGTCTCTCTCTCTCTCTCTATCCCTCCAAGTGACTATGGTGCGGTCTCTCTCTCTCTCTCTCTCTCCCCCTCCAAGTGACTACGGTGCGGTCTCTCTCTCTCTCTCTATCCCTCCAAGTGACTACGGTGCGGTCTCTCTCTCTCTCTCTGTCCCTCCAAGTGACTACGGTGCAGTCTCTCTCTCTCTCTCTCTCTCTATCCCTCCAAGTGACTACGGTGCGGTCTCTCTCTCTCTCTCTCTATCCCTCCAAGTGACTGCGGTGCGGTCTCTCTCTCTCTCTCTATCCCTCCAAGTGACTACGGTGCGGTCTCTCTCTCTCTCTCTCTATCCCTCCAAGTGACTGCGGTGCGGTCTCTCTCTCTCTATCCCTCCAAGTGACTGCGGTGCGGTCTCTCTCTCTCTCTCTATCCCTCCAAGTGACTACGGTGCGGTCTCTCTCTCTCTCTATCCCTCCAAGTGACTGCGGTGCGGTCTCTCTCTCTCTCTCTCTCTATCCCTCCAAGTGACTACGGTGCGGTCTCTCTCTCTCTCTCTCTATCCCTCCAAGTGACTACGGTGCGGTCTC
This sequence comes from Heptranchias perlo, assembly GCF_035084215.1. Lineage (NCBI taxonomy): Eukaryota > Metazoa > Chordata > Chondrichthyes > Hexanchiformes > Hexanchidae > Heptranchias > Heptranchias perlo. Next base: position 18,930 of record NW_027139717.1, on the reverse strand, counting down.
TCTCTCTCTCTCTCTCCCTCCAAGTGACTACGGTGCGGTCTCTCTCTCTCTCTCTGTTGACTGAAAAGTTCTCTTCTTCCTTGCCAGAATCTTGTTCGCCTTCCTCAGCTTTTGAGGTCTCTTCTTATTCCCTTTTTCAGTTTATGAGCAGTTCACTCTCACATCCACATCTCTCAGCCTGACCATTATTCATGTCTCTCAACCTTCAGAAGTTACATTCCAAGCATAACTCCTGGTCCCATCCGTGCCTTGTTGTTACAGACTTAACAGAACCTTATTTAGAGTTTACATTGCCAGCCTTCACAGAACCGTTTGTATAAACAGACTTCTACTGACTGGCTTGTGGAGGCTCGAGATAGAGAGGCCTACGCCTGAGTGACTCCTTGATTTAATGAACCTTCAGTCCCTTTATCTGCATGTCTTTTAGACATTATGCTATTACAGCACATTCCTCCCTTAGGTCTGTTAATTCCCACTTTACTGTTGTCAGCATCCTTTTAGTTTTAACTGCAAACTTGACTATAATAACCATCATGCATCCTTCTCGGCCCACCAGCACTTTCTTATTGAACACACGTTACATGGTTCATTCTATATTAATACACAGTGCAGTTTACATTTATAGATACATAGATTCACAGTACATTTTGTTCTACTTCTACTATTGATTATAATTATACGAAATTCTATCTGTTAATGGGTTAATCCTTACACGTTGTTCTTCCTGACTCTAAACACCAGAGTTCAGTCCTGGATGGGATTAACTGCAGAATCCAACCCCTGCAGTCACTTGTGAACTCGCTGGTGTCTCAGCACGTGTGATGACTGAGTGAATCCCTTCCCACACACGGAGCAGGTGAACAGTCTCTCCACAATGTGCGTGAGTTGATGTGTCAGCAGTTCATTTCTGCTTTCAAAGCTCTTCTCAAAGTTACTGCATTAAAAGGTCACTCAATAGTGTGAACAAGTTGATGTCTCAGAAGGTGAGATGAATTCGTGAATCCCTTCCCACACATGGAGCAGGTGAACAGTCTCTCCCCAGTGTCAGTGTGTTGGTGTTTCAGATCATTTGTTTTAAAGCCCTTCTCACAGTCAGAACATTTCAGAGGTCTCTTATCAGAGTGAACTCGCTGGTGTCTCAGCAGGTGTGATGACCGAGTAAATCTCTTCTTACACAGGGAGCAGGTGAACGGCCTCTCCCTGGCGTGAGTGTGTCGATGTCTTCACAATTTGTATCTGCATTTAGAGCTCTTCGTGCAGTCAGAACATTAAAAAGGTCTCTCCCCAGTCTGAACAAGTTGGTGTGTCAGCAGTTTGGATGAAATAGTGAATCCCTTCCCTCACACGGAGCAGGTGAGCGGCCTCTCCCCAGTGTGAGTGCGTTGGTGTGTCAGCAGATTCCTTTTGCTTTTAAACCTCTTCTCACAGTCAGAACATTTAAAAGGTCTCTCATCGGAGTGAACTCGCTGGTGTGTTAGCAGGGTGGAAGAATGAGTGAATTTCTTCCCACACACGGAGCAGGAGAACGGCCTCTCCCCAGTGTGAACTCGCTGGTGTATCAGCAGGTGGGATGACCGAGTAAATCTCTTCTTACAGACAGAGCAGATGAACGGTCTCTCCCCAGTGTGAGTGCGTTGGTGTTGCAGCAGTTCAATTTTGCTTTTAAAGCTCCTCTCACAGTCAGAACATTTAAAAGGTCTCCCATCAGTGTGAACAAGTTGATGTTTCAGCAGGGAGGATGAATGAGTGAATCTCTTCTTACACACGGAGCAGGTGAACGGCCTCTCCCCAGTGTGAACTCGCTGGTGTGCCAGCAGGGTGGATGACAGTGTGAATCTCTTTCCGCACACGGAGCAGGTGAACGGCCTCTCCCCGGTGTCACTGCGTTGATGTCTCAGCAGTTCATTTCTGCCTTTAAAGCTCTTCCCACAGTCAGAGCATTTAAAAGGTCTCTCATCGGAGTGAACTCGCTGGTGTGACAGCAGGTGTGATGACCAAGTGAATCTCTTCCCACACACGGAGCAGGTGAACGGCCTCTCCCCAGTGTGAACTCGCTGGTGTGCCAGCAGGGTGGATGACTGAGTGAATCTCTTCTTACACACGGAGCAGGAGAACGGCCTCTCGCCAGTGTGAACTCGCTGGTGTTTCAGCAGGTCGGATGAAATAGTGAATCCCTTCCCACACACGGAGCAGGAGAACGGCCTCTCCCCAGTGTGACTGCATCGATGAGTTTCCAGCCTGGACGGGTAATTGAATCCCTTCCCACACACGGAGCAGGTGAACGGCCTCTCCCCAGTGTGACTGCGTCGATGAGTTTCCAGCCTGGATGGGTAATTGAATCCCTTCCCACAGTCCCCACATTTCCACGGTTTCTCCATGGTCCGGGTGTCCTTGTGTTTCTCCAGGTTGGACGATCAGTTGAAGCCTCGTCCACACAGAGAACACGTGTACGGTTTCTCCCCGCTGTGAATGGTGCAGTGTTTTTTCTGGCTGTGTAACTGGTTAAAGCTCTTTCCACAGTCAGTGCACTGGAACACTCTCACTCGGGTGTGTGTGTCTCGGTGCTTTTCCACTCACACTGATGTTTGAAATCTTCTCCCACAGATGGAACAGACAAACATTTCTCCTTCCACATTCAAAGGCCGATGATATTCAGGTCCTGATGAATCGAGTGACTCTGTCAGATCTTGACGTGATCTTTGGTTTGAGTTTCCCTCTGCTAATCCTCCCCTTCTAATACCCTGTAAAGGAGTTTATAAAAGTAATCACTGTAAGTACAGGATAGAAATTCAGAACAGACAATTCTAGCTTCTACGGAACATTCTTTCCACTCTTGTGCCTCAAAGCTGCAAATCCCCATCCCACACACTCTCCCTCTTCCCTGTGCTGAAATCCAAACTCATCACATCATCTTTCAGTGGCCCTAAACCATGAGTGAAATGGTGAGAGAGAGTGCGAGAGAGTGAATGCGAGAGTGAGAGAGTGAGTGAGAATGAGAGTGAATGTGAGTGTGAGAGTGAATGTGAGTGTGAGAGAGTGAGTGTGAGAGAGTGAGTGTGAGAGAGTGAGTGTGAGAGAGTAAATGTGAGTGTGAGAGTGAGTGTGAGTACAGCAGTGGGCTCTGTGTGGAGAATGAAGTGGGGCAGGTGGAGCATGTTTCAGTGGGGCAGCAGTGATCATAATCTCATTAGGTTTAGAACAGTTATGGAAAAGGACAAGGGACAGTCAAATGTGAAAATTCTGAACTGGAGGAGAGCTAATTCCAGTGAGTTAAAAAGGGATCTTGTCCGTGTGGATTGGAATCAAAAATTGGCAGGCAGAACAGTAATTGAACAATGGGAGGCCTTCAAGGAGGAGTTGGTTTGGGTACAGAGTGGACAGATTCCAATGAGAAGGAAAGGAACAGCACCCAAAGCTCGAGCTCCCTGGATGAATAAAGATATAAAGATCACCATTTCTCCTTCATTAACAGACGATCACTGACCCATCACCATTTCTTCTCCTTTTACAGACGCTCCCTGACCGATCACGATTTCTCCTTCATTTACAGACGCTCCCTGACCAATCACATTTCTCCTTCATTTACAGACGCTCCCTGACCGATCCCCATTTCCCCTTCATTTACAGACGCTCCCTGACCGATCACCATTTCTCCTTCATTTACAGACGCTCCCTGACCGATCCCCATTTCCCCTTCATTTACAGACGCTACCTGACCGATCCCCATTTCTCCTTCATTTACAGACGCTCCCTGACCGATCCCCATTTCCCCTTCATTTACAGACGCTCCCTGACCGATCCCCATTTCTCCTTCATTTACAGACGCTCCCTGACCGATCGCCATTTCTCCTTCATTTACAGACGCTCCCTGACCGATCACCATTTCTCCTTCATTTACTGACGCTCCCTGACCGATCACCATTTCTCCTTCATTTACAGACGCTCCCTGACCGATCACCATTTCCCCTTCATTTACAGACGCTCCCTGACCGATCCCCATTTCCCCTTCATTTCCCGGCGGGTAGTGAGGGGGGGATAATGTTCACTGTTTTATATTCGGGTCTGGGGCCGCACTCGGGGTTTGTAAAGCCTGAGCCTGGGCCTGAGCCCGGACCCGGGCCCCGGGGTTTATTGAGCCTCTTGCTCCGATCCTCTGACCTGCACCGAACGCGCTCCTCCCGCAGCCTCGACTGGTTGCGCATGCTCAGGACACACTGACCGGAAATGAGTCACTACTGCGCCTGCGCACTGGGCTCCACTGATTCAGATAGGGCACAATCTGTACCGCGCTGCATGCTGGGTGATGCAGCCGCCATTAATGATCATAATATCAGGCCGAAAAACAAAGACATTGGAAGCAGGGAGAGCGCGTTTGGACCAAGGAAAATAAAATAAACTGAAACCCCAGCTCTTTGTGTCATTTAAACCGGCACAAACACACAGCGCAGACGCTCCCCCATTTTGGTGAAATCCAGAAAATATTTTTTACGGTAACTTTTATCAATTTCGTTTTATTAAATGTTGCAACTGACGGGTTCAATTCATGTTTATTTTCGAACTGCACCTCAGGATGTCAGTCTCACCACTAATCCCGTCCTGGTGACTAAGGAGAGTTCCGGACCAATAGGAGGAGCGGAAATTGACGGGAGGTGTGGGCGAGGGGTGAGTTGGTCCTCCAACGAATCGGAGTGTGTGAGTGCGGCACAGAATGGGCGGGTCTAAGCCCAGATGTCCCTCATTGTCTGAAACATAATTTTTAAAACCTAATTTATCTTTAACTCCAGGAGACAACGCAACCTTTCTGTTGCGTCTTGAAACAGATCAAACCAGATGAGGTGGAGCAAACATTTCAACATTTGTTAGAAAAACACATCAATTAAGAACAGCCAACATGGATCATTTGAGATAACTCAAGTCGACTGATAAAGGAAATGTAGTGGATGTTGTGCACATTGATTGTGAAAGGGTTTTTGGTAAGATGCAGGACAGGAGGCTTGTTGATAAAATTAATACTTACCATATTAAAAGGAATGAGGCATTGTGTACAGGAAGTTGTTGAAAGGGCAGAAAACAGAAAGCAGTGGTTAATAGATTTTCTTCAGACTGGGGGGATGTAAACATTGGTGTGCCCCAGGGTCAGTGTTGGGACCATTGCTAATCTCAATGTAGAGAATGATATGAGCTTGGGTTTGTGGGACACAAGGTGAAAATTTCTAGATGACGCCAAAATTGGCAGCGTGGGGAACTGTGAAGAGGAGTCAGTGACTTCACTGTGACCTCCACGGGTTAGTAAATGGGCCAAGTGAAATTTAATGCAGAGAAATGTGACGTTTTGCATTTTGAGAGGAAGAAAAATGAGATGAAATGTAAACTAAATGGTGAAAGTTTAAAAGTAGAGCAGCAGAGAGACTTAGGGATGGAAGGTTCTAAATAATGCATTGTCTTATTAATTAACAAGTCTGAGAGTCAGCAACTTTAATATCTCATTAAGAAATATATGAGCAAATTCTCTTTCCTCCCCCATACCAGACTAAACATGCAAATCCCCCGTGTAGACGAGATCAGTCCTCTGGATGGAACCACGGACTCCCTGAGCTTGATCTCCGGTGTCTCCAGTCCCAACTGCCCCTTACATCAGTATCCCCTCACTTTTATACCCTGTTGTGATCCATCTCTGTCACTGAAGCTGGAAGTTCCCTAATCTGTGGTTTACAAGGACACATTGCTTGGTTCCCAGCAGTTACTTTTCTTCAGTAGTGTTCTCATGATCCCTGAACTACCCTGCTTAGTGTTAATTGGAATCATAGAATCATAGAAAATTTACAGCACAGAAGGAGGCCATTCAGTCCATTGTGTCCACGCCAGCCGAAAATGAGCCACCCAGTCTAATCCCACTTTCCAGCACTTGGTCCATAGCCTTGTAGGTCATGGCACTTCAGGTGCATATCCAGGTACCTTTTAAATGAGTTGAGGGTTTCTGCCTCTACCACCCTTTCAGGCAGTGAGTTCCAGACACCTACCAGCCTCTGGGTGAAAAATGTTTTCCTCAGCTCCTCAATAATCCTTCCACCAATCACTTTAAATCTATGCCCTGCCCCTTGTTTATTGACCTCTCTGCGAAGGGAAATCGGTCCTTCCTATCCAGCCTATCTCGGCCACACATAATTTTGTACACCTCAATTAAATCAATCCTCAGCCTCCTCAGTTTCAAAGAGAACAATCCCAGCCTATCCAATCTTTCCTCATAGCTAAAATTATCCAGTCCTGGCAACATCCTTGTAAATCTCCCCTGCACCCTCTCTCGTGCAATTGCACCCTTCCTGTAATGTGGTGACCAGAACTGTACACAGTACTCAAGTTGGGGCCTAACCATTGTTTTATACAGTTCCAGCATAACCTCCCTGCTCTTATATTCTATGCCGTGTCTAATAAAGGAAAGAATTCCATTTGCCTTGTTAACCACCTTATCTACCTGTCCTGCTACCTTCAGGGATCTGTGGACATGTATTCCAAGGTCCCTCACTTCATCTACACCTTTCAGTATCCTCCCATTTATTGTGTGCTCCCTTGCCTTATTTGCCGGCCCCAAATGCATTACCTCACACTTCTCCGGATTAAATTCCATTTACCATTTTTCTGCCCACCTGACCAGTCCATTGATATCTTCCTGCACTCTACAGCTTTCCTCCTCACTATCAACCATGCGGCCAATTTTGTATCATCTGCAAACTTCTTGATCAAGCCCCCTACATTTAAGTCCAAATCATTAATATACATCACAAAAAGCAAGGGACCGAGTACTGAGCTCTGCGGAACCCCACTGGAAACAGCCTTCCAGTCAAAAAAACACCCCTTGATCATTACCCTTTTCTTCCTGCCACTGAGCCAATTTTGGATCCAACCTGCGCCTGGTTATCAGTGTCTCAGTTTGGAGATTCAAACACGCACAGCCCACCAAACAAACTAGTTATTTTTTTCGCTATTCCCAATACTCTGGAATGCAGGCAGCTGGAGGCTGATCTTAAAATAGCTCCTGCCCCCCTCCCGGGGAGGAACGGCCAGTCCTGTTCCAGCTTCACGCTGGGCGAGTTTGGGAAACACACGGACATGGAGCAGTTGGGACTGGGATTATCGGGGGGTCACATCAGATGGACGAGTGGCGTCTTGTCGATATTGTGAGTGATGTTGGGACTGAGAACTTGTCCGTCAAAGCGGAGAGCGATTTGACGAGCGCGGCTCTGGTGACTCTCTCTCTCTCTCACCCTCCGCAAAGTGCTTAAGCCCGGCCTTCGGGAATCTCGTTTCTTATTCCTGAATTTTGTCTCGGGCCAGTGCAGGGAAAGTTTTTATTAATGATCCAGCTTTCAGACTGATCGTGGTGTGAAAAGATGGGAAATACAGAATGTGAACTTGCACTGGATTACAACGAGAAGTGTTTCATTTTGGACTCTGTATAAATTCAGTATCTTTTTTTTGAAAATACACATTATTAAAATGAGTTTCTTTGTGTCTCACATTCCCCTTGAAGTTATTTCATCCCCAGGGTCCTCACTCACCTCCTGTTAGTTCACAGTTGACTTCTGCTCAATGAGCCGGTGGTGGGTGAGCTGCCCGGGCTGTCCGAGCCCTGTCCCCACCTACCCGGCAGGGGCCGGGTGAGCTGCCCGGGCTGTCCGAGCCCTGTCCCCACCTACCCGGCAGGGGCCGGGTGAGCTGCCCGGGCTGTCCGAGCCCTGTCCCCACCTACCCGGCAGGGGCCGGGTGAGCTGCCCGGGCTGTCCGAGCCCTGTCCCCACCTACCCGGCAGGGGCCGGGTGAGCTGCCCGGGCTGTCCGAGCCCTGTCCCCACCTACCCGGCAGGGGCCGGGTGAGCTGCCCGGGCTGTCCGAGCCCTGTCCCCACCTACCCGGCAGGGGCCGGGTGAGCTGCCCGGGCTGTCCGAGCCCTGTCCCCACCTACCCGGCAGGGGCCGGGTGAGCTGCCCGGGCTGTCCGAGCCCTGTCCCCACCTACCCGGCAGGGGCCGGGTGAGCTGCCCGGGCTGTCCGAGCCCTGTCCCCACCTACCCGGCAGGGGCCGGGTGAGCTGCCCGGGCTGTCCGAGTCCTGTTCTGACACAACACACTCCCGACTCCAGCTTTCAGTTGAACATTAATTTTATTCTTGGAATGAGTTTGTGAAGATTCCCAAAGACTGGAATGGTTTAGACAGGGACAGGGAGAGGCCGCAGTCTCTGGCCACTCACGCAGGGAGCAGGAGGAGGAGAGGCGAGTTTTCGAAGTTTGAGCCGCCCAAACGGTCCAAGTTTCACTCTGTCCCTGCCTCGAACCTCCGAGGGTCGAACTGCTCGGGCTCCGCACCTCCCCTGGGCCTGCAGTGGGCCCACGCCATGCGGTGTTGAAAGACACGGGGAGAGCTGCACTTGCTCGCGGCAGAGAACTTATTAAAAGCACGTAAAGCCCCTGGTCAAGATGGGCATCACACAGCAGGTCTGACTGGCAACCTTCACACGAGCAGCACATTTAAATCAGGGTGTTGGACAGACTGTGAACGGGCACTGATCAAACTGGAGTCTCCAATGTCAGATACAGGCCCCAAATTACCCACCCGGATTCATTGTCAAAACAGTCCAGAACCCTCACATCACATTCTCACAGAGTGTTTGATGCAGCCATTTAACTTGGTGCTGGTGGATCAACACAGAGGGGGAAAGTGAACCCCATTTTGCTCACTGAAACTATTCTGGACTGACTGTCACAAGGACACGGCCCTGCCTTAAATAACTAGTCGAGCTGCTGTGGCCTCACCCAGGGGGAGCAGGACCACCGGGGGCCCTCGGATGACGCGAGGTTTGATAGCGGGGATAATCGCGGCCCGCAGAATGTTAGCCTAAGGTGGGGGGGCGAGGGGCCAGGCCTGGGGGGGGATTGAGGGGTAGGCCCGGGGATCGAGGGGCAGGCCCGTGGGGGAGTCGAGGGGGGGGCGAGGGTTCGAGGGGAGCAGGGTTCGATCAGAGGACACAGATTTACTGTAATTTTGGAAAGATCCAGATGGGAGAGGAGGAGAATTCTCTCTTTACGCAGCGAGTTGTTCTGATCTGGAATGCGCGGCCTGAAAGGGCGGTGGAGGCAGATTGAATAATAACTTTCAAAAGGGAACTGGACAAATATTTGAAGGGGAGAAATCTGCAGGACTGTGGGGAAAGAGCAGGGGGGAGTGGGACCAATTGGAGAGCTGTTTCAAAGAGCCGGCACAGGCACGATGGGCCGAACGGCCTCCTCCTGTGCTGTACGATCCTATGAGGTTCAAGGTGCAGCGGGGTCAGGGTGGAGCGGCTGTCACCAGCTCTGCCTGATGACCATCAGGTGAAGTCCAACACAGTGAAGGAAATGCAGCCCCCAGTGCACTCTCCCTCCCTGCAGCATTCCTCCAGGAATCCACTCGACACTGTGCAGCATCACACCGGCAAATGAGTTGGAGAGGAACTTCTACAAACGTTAGATTTTTCCCAAAGAAGTTCGGACGTTTGTCTCTCTCTCTCCTGGGGAGCAACGGGGCCGGGTGGAATTAATCCCAGTACCTTCCGAAAACAATCAATCAATCATCGAAAGCTCAGGGCAGCGAACACTATTGGTCCCACCTCCTGATCCAGGGCATGTCTGAGGATACTGATTGTTTCCAGGACTCCCTCAGACTGGTCTGAAACACCGACCGTGGGCCAATTACTGACTGCAATGCTACGAATTAAAACACAACCTACAGTTTAAACATTCAAAGCACCCCATTTAATATAAAGAGACATTATTGTAAATTAACCCCACCCACTGAACACTCTCCAGGCACAGACACACACACACACACACGGGCCAGCGTTTTACACACACACACACATCGTCGTTACTCAATGAGCTTCTTGGCTTTGAAGAAGCGTCGCAGGTAGAAGACCTGCCAGGTGGCCAGGCCGACGAGGCAGCACATGGAGAAGATGCTGAAATACAGGACACGAGCACTGGTGGACTCTGCACGGAGGGAGGGAGAGAGAGAGAGAGAGGGGCTCATCAAACAGGTTGGAGGAGTGGATTCAATCTGCACTAAGATCACTTCACTGAAGGCAGCCCTCCCTCTTCCCTTCACCTTGCTGCCCCGAGCACCGTTTCCCTGCTCCTGGGTCACTGCTGCTCTGAGTCTGGCCTTTGGTCGATGCCTGGGGTCACTCCCTCCCCCGAACCCCCATCCTGGATCCTCTCTCGCTAAACAACTCAGGTGAGAGCAGGGACATGGCAGGCCTTTCATGGGAGCGTCACTCTGTCCACAACTGACACCCTATCCCTTTCTAACAGGTCAATCCCACCACCTAGAATCTTACAGCACAGGAGGCCTCTCGGCCCATCGTGCCTGTGCTGGCTCTTTGAAAGAGCTGTCCCATTCGTCCCACTCCCCTGCCCTTTCCCCATAGCCCTGCAAATGTTTCCTTTCAGTGTTTATCCAATTCCCTTTTGAAAGTTATTATTAAATCTGCTTCCACCGCCCTTTCAGGCAGCGCATTCCAGATCATAACTCGCTGCGTAAAATAAAACCCTCATCGCCATCTGGTTCTTTTGCCAATTACCTTAAATCTGTGTCCTCTGGTAACCGACCCTTCTGCCACTGGAAATAGTTTCTCTTTATTTAATCTATTAAAACCCTTCATAATTTTGAACACCTCTATTAAATCTCCCCGTAACCTTCTCTGCTCTAAAGAGAACAATCCCAGTTTCTCTACATAACTGAAGTCCCTCATCCCTGGTACCATTCTAGTAAATCTCCTCTGCACCCTCTCCAAGGCCTTGACATCCTTCCTAAAGTGTGGTGCCCAGAATTGGACACAATACTCCAGCTGAGGCCGAACCAGTGTTTTAGAAAGGTTCAGTATAACTTCCTTGCTTTCGTACTCGATGCCTCTATTAATAAAGCCCAGGATCCTGTATGCTTTTTTTAACAGCCTTCTCAATTTGTCACCTTCAAGGATTTGTGTCTGTGCACTCCCCAGGTCTCTCTGTTCCTGCATTCCCTTTAAAATTGTACCATTTAGTTTATATTGCCTCTCCTCATTCTTCCTACCAAAATGTATCACTTCCCACTTCTCTGTTAAATTTCATCTGCCATGTGTCTGCCCATTCCACCAGTCTATGTCCTCCTGAAGTCTGTTACTATCCTCCACATTGTTTACTACATTTCCGAGTTTTGTATCATCTGCAAAGTTTGAAATACCCTGAATACCCAAGTGCAAGTCATTAATATATATCAAAAAGAGCAGTGGTCCTAATACTGACCCCTGGGGAACACCACTGTATATTTCCCTCCAGTCTGAAAAACAACCGTTCACCACTACTTTCTGTCCCGTAGCCAATTTTGTAACCATGCAGCCACTGTCCCTTTAATCCCAGGGGCTTCAAATGATCCCTTCTGTCTCTGGACCCCGTTTATACCGTCCTTCCCCAAAAACTTATTCCACAACTCTGCCCTCTGGTGTAGAAAGGTCCCAGCCCTCTGACTCCAACTCCCTGGTTTAGATGAGTGGAGGCCTCCAGCCCATGGAGCACCCCATCTAACGGCCCATGAAAGGACTCTGTGTTTTCCCTCCGCTACCCTACTGAGAGCCTCCCCTCCGGGTGTTCCATCCTGCCCACACTCGCCCCAGTTTGTACACACGATCCCTTATCCTGCAGTCAAACTTGGAATGAAAATATGCAGAATCTTATCTGCCTCTACAAGGCCCCCTTGTCAGAAGATGGTGGGTTCGAGCCCCACTCCAGAGACTCGAGCACCTAATCCAGGCCGACACTCCCAGTGCAGTACTGAGGGAGTGCCGCACTGTCGGAGGTGCCGTCTTTCCGATGAGACGTTAAACTGAGTCCCTGCCTGCCCCTCTCAGGTGGACGTAAAAGATCCCACGGCCACTAATGGGAGAAGAGCAGAATTCTCTCCTGGGCGTTCTGGCCAATATTTATCCCTCAACCAACGCCACTAAAACACAGATTATCTGGTCATTATCACAACGCTGTTTGTGGGATCTTGCTGTGCGCAAGTTGGCTGCCTGTTCCCTGAATTGCAACAGTGACTACACTTCAAAATAGTACATTATTGGCTATACAGTGCTCTCGGACGTCCCGAGGTCGTGGAAGGGGCGAAATAAATGTACGTTTTTTTCAAAACTAAGTCCCTTTGACACTGGGGATCAGTCCTGCAGTCCTTTTAACCCCTGGCCCCCTGGTACCCAAGCCCTAGACCACCCCTCTTTACTCCGAGGGCTAGTGGAGGGCAGTTGGGGCAAGGGATGCTTTGCCACAAAGTGCCTGAAGCAGAGCCCACTGCATCTTTCACAGGACGACTGGATAACCGTATGAAGCTGAGGCTCGTGCTATGGGGGAGAGAAGGGGAGAGGGGCTGATGTCCCGGGAGGTGGAGGGAGCTAAAACCCACAAACTTCTGATTCGGAGGGGTGAGTGACACTGACCGAGGAACGAGACAGGGTCCCTGAGACCGAGAGCAGTAAGTGGAGAAGGGGCGGGTGTTGCAGACTGAAGCCTGTGCTGGGTGCTCCTACCATTGGTGTCCCTCATCTCTTCCTCTCGCTGCTTCATGTCGGCAAAGTCATTGACGATCGACACTGACAGATCCTCCAATCGTCGCAGCTCCACCTCAAGTGGCTTCAGCTTCTCCGCCTTGGCGATCTGGGCAGGGAGAGAGAGAGAGAGAGAGAGAGAGAGACGGTCTGTAAGATCGGACAAAGATGTAGTAAATCCATTGTTGACTTGAGAGACCCACACTACAGAAAGGATATTGAAGCACTGGAGGCGAGGGGAGGAGTTGCAGAGAGGGACTAGGTTCTTAACACTCCCAATCTTGTTTCTTGATATCACGTGGAGTGAATCAAATTGGCTGAAGACTGGCTTCTGTGATGGTGGGGATATCGGGAGGAGGCCGAGATGGATCATCCACTTGGCACTTCTGGCTAAAGATGGTTGCAAACGCTTCAGCCTTGTTTTTGCACTCACGTGCTGGACTCCGCCATCGTTGAGGATGGAGATGTTTATAGAGCCTCCTCCTTCCGTTAGTTGTTTAATTGTCCACCACCATTCACAACTGGATGTGGCAGGACTGCAGAACTTTGATCTGATCCGTTGGTTGTGGAATCGGTTAACTCTGTCTATAGCATGTTGCTTCTGCTGTTTACCATGCATGTAGTCCTGTGTTGTAGCTTCACCAGATTGGCACCTCATTTTTAGATACATCTGGTGGTGCTCCTGGCATGCTCTTCTACACTCCTCATTGAACCAGGGTTGATCCCCTGGCTTGTTGGTAATGGTGGAGTGAGGAAAATGTCGGGCCATGAGGTTACAGATTGTGCTGGAATACAATTCTGCTGCTGCTGATGGCCCACAGCGCCTCATGGATGCCCAGTTTTGAGCTGCTAGATCTGTTCTGAATCTATCCCATTCAGCACGGTGGTAGTGCCACACAACAAGTTGGATGGTGTCCTCAGTGCGAAGATGGGACTTCGTCTCCACGAGGACTGTGCGGTGGCCACTCCTACCAATACTGTCATGGACAGATGCATCTGTGACAGGTAGATTGGTGAGGGCAAAGTCAAGTAGGTTTTTCCCTCGTGTTGGTTTGCTCATCACCTGCCGCAGGCCCAGTCTGGCAGCTATGTTGCTAACAGTCCTTTTATACTTGTTTTAACTGTCTGATTCACTTGTTTTATTCCTTATGCTATCTGCACTTGTGTGTAGAACTCTTATTTGGGCAACAGACCGACTGGACCACATCTAGAATATACTGTGTGCAGTTTTGGTCTCCTTATTTAAGGAAGGACATAATTGCTTTGGAGGCGTTTCAGAGAAGGTTCACTCGACTGATTCCTGGGATGAGGGGGTTATCTTATGAGGAAAGGTTGGACAAGTTGGGCCTGTACACACTGGTGTTTAGAAGAATGAGAGTTGATCTTATTGAAACATTAAAGATCGTGAGGAGACTCGAAGGGGCAGATGCTGAGAGGATGTTTCCCCTTGTGGGAGAGACTCGAACTAAGGGCCACAGTTTAAAAATAAATGGTCTCCCATTTAAGACGGAGATGAGGAGAAACTTTTCCTCTCAGAGGATGGTGAGTCTGTGGAACTCCCTTCCCCAGAGAGCGGTGGAGGCAGGGTCAGTGAATATTTTTAAGGCTGAGTTAGATAGATTCCTGATTAACAAGGGAGTCAAAGGTTATAGCAGGAAGACGGGAAAGTAGGGTTGAGGTCACAATCGGATCAGCCTTGATCTTATCAAATGGCAGAGGGGCCGAATGGCCGACTCCTGCTCTTAATTCGTAGGTTTTGATGCTGTTTTTCTCACTTCTTAAAAATATCACACTTGTTTTTCATCACTGCTGTATTATTTTTTAATCAGTTATTTTATTATTTCCTGTATTTTTTTATGAACCTGAAGTATTTATATTACCTGTGACACTATTTGTGACCTGGACTTTGCTCTCATCCCTTTTTTTTATCAGTGAGCTATTTTCACTTTTATTATTATTTCTGCCCGAGCCCTCCCCGTACCCCAGGACCCCCCCCTCGGACTCACTCACCCGGGGGCAGGCGGCTCTCGAAGCAGATCTCGAACATGTCGTAGTCGTCAGTGGTGAAGGCGAATTTGCCCTTCGTCGCCTCCTCCTTAGAGGACAGGATGTGGCCGGAGGAGTCCGTCACCTGGGGGAGGGGAAACAGAGAGGTTACACCCTGGCTCCAGCCCGGAACTGTCCCCCACAGCTCCCTCCCCACACCACCCTCCCAATGGTGGAAAGGTACAAAAAGATCATTAAAAAGGATAATGGAACGTTGGCCTTTATCTCGAGGGCTGGAATACAAAGAGGTGGAAGTTATATTACAGCTGGACAGAGCTCTGGTCAGACCCCATCTGGAGACACTGCGTCCAGTTCTGGGCACCGTCCCCTCAGGAAGGATATATCGGCCTCGGAGGGGGTGCAGTGCAGATTCACCAGAATAATACCGGGGATAAAAGGGTTAAATTACGAGGACAGGTTGCAGAGACGAGGCTTGTATTCCCTCGAGTGTAGAAGATTAAGGGGTGATCGAATCGAGGGGTTTAAGATGATTAAAGGATTTGATGGGGTCGATAGAGAGAAACTATTTCCTCTGGTGGGGGGAGTCCAGAACAAGGGGGAATAATCTTAAAATTAGAGCCCGGCCGTTCAGGGGTGATGTCAGGAAGCATTTCTTCACACAAAGGGGAGTGGGAATCTGGAACTCTCTCCCCCGGAAAAGGGGAGGCCGGGGGTCAATTGAAAATTTCAAAACTGAGATTGATGGATTTTTGTTGGGTGAGGGGATTAAAGGGAATGGAACCAAGGGGGGAAATGGAGTGAAATACAAATCAGACATGGTCGGACTGAATGGGGGGAACAAGGTCACTCCTCCCTCCCCCCCCCCCCCCCCCTCCTCCCCCCCTCCCTCCCTCTCTCTCTCCCCCCCCCTCCCTCTCTCTCTCCCCCCCCCTCCCTCTCTCTCTCCCCCCCCCCCCTCCCTCTCTCTCCCCCCCCCCCCTCCCTCTCTCTCTCCCCCCCCCCCTCCCTCTCTCTCTCCCCCCCCTCCCTCTCTCTCTCCCCCCCCTCCCTCTCTCTCTCCCCCCCCCTCCCTCTCTCTCTCCCCCCCCCCCTCCCTCGCTCTCTCCCCCCCCCCCCTCCCTCTCTCTCTCCCCCCCCCCTCCCTCTCTCTCTCCCCCCCCCCCCTCTCTCTCTCCCCCCCCTCTCTCTCTCCCCCCCCCTCTCTCTCTCCCCCCCCTCCCTCTCTCTCTCCCCCCCCTCCCTCTCTCTCTCCCCCCCCTCCCTCTCTCTCTCCCCCCCCCTCCCTCTCTCTCTCTCCCCCCCCTCCCTCTCTCTCTCTCTCCCCCCCTCCCCCCGCTCCCTCCCTCTCTCCCCCCCTCCCCCCCGCTCCCTCCTCTCTCCCCCCCCTCCCCCCGCTCCCTCCCTCTCTCCCCCCCCCTCCCTCCCTCTCTCCCCCCCCCTCCCTCCCTCTCTCCCCCCCCCTCCCCCCGCTCCTCCCTCTCTCCCCCCCCTCCCCCTCTCTCCCCCCCCCCTCCCCCGCTCCCTCCCTCTCTCCCCCCCCCTCCCCCCTCTCTCCCCCCCCCCTCCCCCCTCTCTCCCCCCCCCTCCCCCCGCTCCCTCCCTCTCTCCCCCCCCCTCCCCCCGCTCCCTCCCTCTCTCCCTCCCTCTCTCCCCCCCCTCCCTCCCTCTCTCCCCCCGCTCCCTCCCTCTCTCCCCCCCCCTCCCTCCCTCTCTCCCCCCGCTCCCTCCCTCTCTCCCCCCCCTCCCTCCCTCTCTCCCCCCGCTCCCTCCCTCTCTCCGCTCCCTCCCCCCCCCTCCCCCCCTCCCCCCGCCCCCTCCCCCCCCCTCCCCCCCCCCCCCCGCTCCCTCCCTCCCTCCCCTCGCTCCCTCCCCTCTCCCCCCCTCTCTCTCCCCCCCTCCCCCTTCCCCCCCCCCCCTCTCCCCCCCCTCTCTCTCCCCCCCCCTCCTCTCCTCCCTCCCCCCCCCTCCCCTCTCTCTCTCTCCCCCCCCCCCCCTCTCCCTCTCCCCCCCTCCCCCTCCCCCCCTCCCCCCCTCTCTCTCTCCCCCTCCCTCCCCCCTTGAGGTGGGGGCGGGCGGCCGGCTGTTCGCTCAGCTCGGACTCTCCGCTCACCAGCCTGTCCTTGTGGATCTCCTCCCGCAGACACTTCCTGGCGTTGGACGGCAGCTGGAAGGAGATGGCGCCGGCGGCCAGCAGCTGGTTCAGGGCGGCGAGGGGCAGGAGCAGGGCGGGGGGAGGAGGTGAGGGCCTGAGGCCGGGGACTGGGAGTCGGGGAGGGGCCTGAGGCCGGGGACTGGGAGTCGGGGAGGGGCCTGAGGCCGGGGACTGGGAGTCGGGGAGGGGCCTGAGGCCGGGGACTGGGAGTCGGGGAGGGGCCTGAGGCCGGGGACTGGGAGTCGGGGAGGGCCTGAGGCCGGGGACTGGGAGTCGGGGAGGGGCCTGAGGCCGGGGACTGGGAGTCGGGCCTGAGGCCGGGGACTGGGAGTCGGGCCTGAGGCCGGGGACTGGGAGTCGGGCCTGAGGCCGGGGACTGGGAGTCGGGCCTGAGGCCGGGGACTGGGAGTCGGGGAGGGGCCTGAGGCCGGGGACTGGGAGTCGGGGAGGGGCCTGAGGCCGGGGACTGGGAGTCGGGCCTGAGGCCGGGGACTGGGAGTCGGGGAGGGGCCTGAGGCCGGGGACTGGGAGTCGGGGAGGGGCCTGAGGCCGGGGACTGGGAGTCGGGGAGGGGCCTGAGGCCGGGGACTGGGAGTCGGGCCTGAGGCCGGGGACTGGGAGTCGGGCCTGAGGCCGCTCTCGTGTCGCTCGGTTCCTGCGCGGTTTCCAGGGGCAACGGATTCCGGGTCAAGGCCCAGCGACCGTTACTATGGGCGGCCTGGTATTATGGGATGGAGGGAGAGGCCTGTCCCCAACTTTAGTTCTTTCAATGTGGACGCCGGGCAGGGTGGGATGTGTCGGAGGTCCCCGGGGTGTTTGGGTCACGGGGGGAGGGGGGGAGACAGGCTGAGGGTGGGGGGGACTCGGTTTGGGGTGAGGGAAGTGGGGGAGACAGGCTGAGGGTGGGGGGGACTCGGTTTGGGGTGAGGGAAGAGGGGGAGACAGGCTGAGGGTGGGGGAGACAGGCTGAGGGTGGGGGGGACTCGGTTTGGGGTGAGGGAAGAGGGGGAGACAGGCTGAGGGTGGGGGGACTCGGTTTGGGGTGAGGGAAGAGGGGGAGACAGGCTGAGGGTGGGGGGGACTCGGTTTGGGGTGAGGGAAGAGGGGGAGACAGGCTGAGGGTGGGGGGGACTCGGTTTGGGGTGAGGGAAGAGGGGGAGACAGGCTGAGGGTGGGGGGGACTCGGTTTGGGGTGAGGGAAGAGGGGGAGACAGGCTGAGGGTGGGGGGGGACTCGGTTTGGGGTGAGGGAAGAGGGGGAGACAGGCTGAGGGTGGGGGGGACTCGGTTTGGGGTGAGGGAAGAGGGGGAGACAGGCTGAGGGTGGGGGGGACTCGGTTTGGGGTGAGGGAAGAGGGGGAGACAGGCTGAGGGTGGGGGGGACTCGGTTTGGGGTGAGGGAAGAGGGGGAGACAGGCTGAGGGTGGGGGGTCTCGGTTTGGGGTGAGGGAAGAGGGGGAGACAGGCTGAGGGTGGGGGGGACTCGGTTTGGGGTGAGGGAAGAGGGGGAGACAGGCTGAGGGTGGGGGGGGACTCGGTTTGGGGTGAGGGAAGAGGGGGAGACAGGCTGAGGGTGGGGGGGACTCGGTTTGGGGTGAGGGAAGAGGGGGAGACAGGCTGAGGGTGGGGGGGACTCGGTTTGGGGTGAGGGAAGAGGGGGAGACAGGCTGAGGGTGGGGGGGACTCGGTTTGGGGTGAGGGAAGAGGGGGAGACAGGCTGAGGGTGGGGGGGACTCGGTTTGGGGTGAGGGAAGAGGGGGAGACAGGCTGTGAGGGTTTCAAATCAGTAAAATAGGTCCTTGAAATGTGGCTCATTCCAACAGACAGGTCTCCTGGTCAAACCAGTCCTGCCCTGGGCTGTCCCTGGATTAACATGAGAATGGACAGGTCCCTGAGGGAGACACATTGAGATTCAATCTAATATCTCAAATGATGTGGAGATGCCGGTGATGGACTGGGGTGGACAAATGTCAGGAATCTTACAACACCAGGTTATAGTCCAACAGTTTTATTTGAAAATCACAAGCTTTCGGAGGTTTTCTCCTTTGTCAGGTGAGTGTGGGATTCCATGAAAGGCACCGCTTTATAGTCAGAGCACAATGCCTGGTGATTACAGATAATCTTTCCAACTGCCCGTTGTCAAGGCAATCAAAGGAGTTGAATCGTGTTA